>NC_056749.1:753763339-753765839 GCF_019279795.1 Protopterus annectens
AGTTAAACCAGGGTGACCCTGAAAATGTTGTATGGAGGAACATTCCTTACTTATACAGTAAATGATGGAGGGGGGGGGCATCAGAGGTGTTATCAGGCACTATCAGGGAGGATAGGGATGGATTACGTTGGCGTAGACCTTGGCAATGGAAGTTATCTATTGTTACAAGGAATGTCACCTCACTGCTGGAGTACCAGGGCAGGGTTAGAGACATATCTGAACACAAGGATGATTAAAAGTGCACTTGGTAGCACAGCTTCTTGGGCCAAAGGTTAGGGATGGTCTCTGTGGTCATGTAATCACATCGGAGGCTATATATTCTGGACAGTCTGGTAAAGACAGGTGCTGAAATGTCAAATGATCACTGTTTGTTGGTGATGTGTTGGCTAGCTGGACATATCTGAGAAATCCAGGTAAGTAATAAGTGTTTCTTGAAAATTCTTGCTTGATGTTTATGTGCAAAGAATGTTAAGACATCAAATATTTAGGTAGCAGCAAGCAGCTGTACCCAAAATGTGATTGATGCTCATCATGGCAGAAATCTTAAGACCCACTGGTGGACCAATGGTGAAAGAAGCAGCCAAGTTGAAGAAATAAGGCTTCCATGCAATCCTAGCAAGAAAAGTGGTTCCTGGAATCTGACTTAGGCACTAGCAAGCCACAAAGGCTACAGCTGTGGTATTTTTCAAAGTGCAGGCCCTGGTATAGGAAGAGCTGGATCAGGACTATGGAGAATAACTCTTGGATGGCCATAAGGAGGGTCAGGAAAGATATCTACTAACTCAGGATGGGGAGTTGGGTCATTTGCCCCAGCTGTTTTTAGTGATGGATAGAGAAATGTTGACTAATTGATTGCATTTCTAAGAGGGGCAAAGAACACTTTAAGGAATTCTGGAAACCAGTGGGCATGTAGTCTTCTGAGAAGGCACTGTTAGAACCATATAGTAAAACTGGATCCATTTCAGTGGATGAGGTCACTGTAGTGGTTAAACACTTTCCCTGGGCAAGGCTAGAAGAATGAATAGGAGCTGTTCAGAAATGTTTAAAGCACTGGATGTTGCTGTGGTGTCTGGTTAAAATGCCTTTTTCAGTATTGTTTTTAATGGTAGGAAAGTACCTGTGGATTCACAGATTGGGGCAATGGTCGATATTTTCAGAAGGGAGAAGCATTCCAATTATAGGGATACTATGCTTCACAAACTTCCTTGGGAAAGTGCATGTGAAGGTTCTGGAAGGAGAGACTTTGTCCATTAGGTGAAACTCTGATTTAGGAAGAGTGAAGCAAATTCCATCCTGGATATGGGAAAGTAAATCAACTGTTTGCTCTTGCACAGACATTAGAGAAGTTATAACAGTACACTGATACTGTCTGCATGCTCTTTGAGAAATTGGAGAAAACATGTGACCACACACCCCAAAATGCCTTGTGGAGGTGCTGCAACAGTGTAGGATTCCAGGACTGCTGCTTCCGATCATTTGGTCCATGTATTTGTGGCATGAGAATTGTGTCTGCATTCTCCACATTGTCAGATACATTGAAGGCAAGCACAGGACTCAGTCGTGGTGCGCCTTGTTGAACCTCCTGTTTGTGATTTTTCATGGTCAAGATTTTGAGTCAAAGGCAAGATCTAGACAATATACATTTTAAGTGCATGAGACTGCATCTTTGCTGTCCTTTCATACTCAAGTGATAGCAATTTCCTGCATAACCTGGAGTAATTTCCTGCAGAGTATGAAACAACTGAGATAAAAATGAGCACCTCCATTTCAGAGACCATGTTTTTATTCTGGAAAAGAGTATCTTGCTCTCGCCCAGTAAAAGAGGAAGCAGCTACTTTAGGTGAAGGAGCTTAAGGGTCTCAACAGTTTGTTCACAAAGGAGGATAGAGATGATTGGAAGATTGATGTAGTTGTAGCAGTACTGCAGTATTTTACTGAACTGTGGTGATGAAGTGAAAGCTGAGTCATAAGTTAAAGCTTTCAGTTTACCAGCCACTCTGTCTCCATCCTCACCTATGCTCAAAAACTTTGTGTAACAACAAGAAGGATAAGATTATGAATATAGCAATCAGAAATAGGATTCATTTTGAGGGTACTTGGGATCTCGTTCTCTCTACCTCTTTGTGATAAAATTCAGAGCTGAGTCACCTGGGAAGATGTTGGAATAGAGTCACTGCTCCTTCATGTTGAGAAAAATCAGTTGGAGGCCATTTGTCACTTTGTGAATGTATACCTAGGGACCTCCCACCAGAAGCATACCAGGTACAAGCAACAGAAAGGAAATTCTGGGGCAGCTACAGTACATGCTGGAAGGAATTATATTTCTCATCTTGCCTTTGAATGCTTGGGGATCTCATAGGATGAGATGGAATTTCTTGCTGGGGGTAGGGATGTGTGTTCTATCCTACTCAGTTTGCTTGCATTTTAATACTCAGTTTATATCAATTCAACAATGTACTCAACAATGATACATTACATCAAATTCTGATAGCAAATAAAA
>NC_056749.1:753770839-753833339 GCF_019279795.1 Protopterus annectens
AGTTCTAATTAAGTGAATCGGGGAAAATGAACTGAAATTAGCTGTCAGAAAGTCACATTTAAATGAGTTATGAGCTAGACTGGCAATAAACATTTAAATGATATAAATTGCAGTTTAAGTGTATAGTTTAATGTTTGTCATGCATTAAACTGATATGAAACTGTGATGACAATCAGACAGCTTGCTCACATTTGAACATATTCAAGGCCTTGGAATGCACTGCACAAATACAGTCAATTGCTGTTTTATATGTCAGAATGAATTTTTTACCCAGCATGTCATGTAATGAAACAAAACCATATTTTTTTTTCTCAAACTTCTGGGTCTCTCTCTCCTTCTGTCTCTTTCACACACACACACACACACACACACACACACACACACACACACACACACACACACACACACACACACACACACACACACAAGCATCTCCTTGGTTGGATGATTACATAAGTAAGGCAAAATGTAATTTGTTTTATGTACAGCTCTCTTTGGGAATATGTAAAATGTTAAGACATAAGACTGAAGTAAATAATGCTTAAGCATTTATCCAGATAATTATTTTGGCATTCTTGTTACTGGCGATGTTAGTAAAGTTGTGCTTTTATTCAGTTTGAAAGTCAACATAATGCTTTCTTAATAAATCAGAGGATTTTAACTTGCTGATTACTATATTCGTAAGATGAAGGTGTGGGCTTGTGTGTGTATATATGTATATATATGTATGTATATATTTATATATATATATATATACATATATATATATATATATATATATATATATATATATATATTATATATGTATATGTATATAGTGTGGGTGTGGAAGTAGACTTTTATGATGGAAATGTTCTGAATTGGGCACTTTTGTCATTATTGGTTCATGCATTTTGTTTCATTGCCTAATGGAAAAATGTTCAAACAACTTTAAAATGCACTCTAACAAGTGTGCTGTATTATACAAGGAATACAATTTAAATAGTCAGGAAAGTGTATCAAAGAACACATGTATGTTCTTGTTTTGTGTGCAAGGGGCCAATGACTTGAAAACAGCCCAAAGGTAATCTTTATCCACCACTGGCCAGATGCATTTTTCTTGGATGTGGTATGGGTTTCAATGCTGTTTCAATGAATGTGAGTTTCAAGGGCAGAGAAGTTTTAATGCCAAGTCTATTTTCATTGTGAGACAGTATTGCTTTGTTTAGCAGATGTCTATTAGTGTTTGTGCATTGTGCTGTAAAATGTAAAAATAAAATCCAAATAATCATTGTAGGCATAAGGCAATATGCAGTGTGCACACATTATTGTTTATGGTAAATGGGGTGAAATAGCCAGTTAATGGGGCATTGAAATGGCTGCAGGGGGACTCTGGTGCCATATTTTAGTTGTCTGTTCTTCAGTTTGTGTTTGAAAGTTGGTATCCCACAATTCCATCGGAGTGGGTGGGGTTACATAATCATGTATGCAAATTTTATGTTAATCACTGTACAGATTTGTACCTATTTTTCATAGGCCTTGCCCAGATTTTTGATGTTTCCAGGTTGAGAGGTATGGCTGTAGTAGCCTTAGCTATATGGTTGTATCCTGTTCAGGGTATTACAGCTGGTCACCTTCAAAAGCTTTCAGGGACTCTTCCAGAAGCCCAAACCATTAGTGAACTGACTAAAAGTCAGGTTTATGTACCAAGCCCTTCAGAGTTTTTATGCCAACAGAGAGAGGGAAACTAAACCCTGAGAGGCAATGCTAGGAGCATTAACAACAAAAATCTAGATCCTGGCATAAAGACATGCAAAAAATGGGGGGATGGAGGGGGGACTGACAACTGCAGCAGTAATTGTTTGAGCATCTGCTGTTATGGTAAGTTTATGGTAAGTTTACTTATACAACTGTACTAAGTTTTTCATTTGATCACCGTTGCAATAACTATAGCTATATGGGTAGATTACCATAACTTAAATTAATTGGAAGGAGGAAGAATAGGGTTTAGGAACCAATAGAAAATCATCTTAGCAAAGCCTGTCCTAGAACTGGATAAGGAACATAGTTTATAGTGCTTGGTAAATGTGTGCACAGAGGACCAAGCTGCTGCTGGAATACTTTTAGACTTTTAGATTAAGCCAAGGCCCTGGTAGAGTAATCTGTGACCCTGCTTGGCATTGTGCTGTTGTGGTGGGTATAACAAAAAAAGTAATAGTATGAGATAATTTTAAGATAGTCTGTTTTGGCACAGGTTGTCATTTTTTTTCTTACCTTTACAAGTCATGAGCAACTGATCAGAAGTATTGAAAGATTTAGTTCCGTCAAGATAGTACTAGAGTTGTCTGTGGACATCCAAGGTGTAGAGTATCAGCTGTTCTTATATTGTATATTTTAATTTGCCTCCAGCTCTTTCATTTGTCTCTAGCTAATTAATTAATTTGTCTCTAGCCTTTTGTCTCTAGCTTTTTAGTTTCAAATCTAAGATAACACAGTTAAAGTTTACACTATGGTGGGAAGGGGGACTTGGTTAAAGGAATGAGTTTAATGCTTTTATTATGTTTATTGCTCTTAACAGAACCACCCCACTCTCTGTAACCCCTCCCTTGCTCCAGATAATCTGATTATATATAAATAATGAATGTTTTTCATGCTTTTCAGTAGACGCAGCTAGGATCACTTGTTTGCTTCAATAATGAATATTCCATTTTTAACTCAATTGTGGACTACCTACTGTTTTCTATTTTATTATGTTGTAGTACATATTTTACAGTTCGATTTTTATTAGTGAACTAGGTGGTTTACTATCAAAATTTGGAACTGCACTTATGTGAAAGTGGGATAGCCAAATGCGTGTTTTCCAGTTTCTGTAATGCCAATCCAGAATTGTATGAATCCCCCTTAGCGAATGGATGTGTGTATTCACTAATATGGGATCAACGTTCTGATAACAGATCACACTACAGTGGGGATTCGAAAGCTTACCCTTTTCCGCAATGTAGTGCAACCCCAGAGTTGAAATATATAATATGCAGGGGTTATCGCGGGTGTAGCCCCTCACATGGGGCGTGCAGGGGGGCTTGCTCCCCTGAAAAAACGTTACCGCTAACACGGAATTTCAACATTGGAAATTCTGGTGTTCAAATGTCGACTCTGTGGTTACCATTTTCGACATTTTGGTAATTCTGTATTACCAAATTCAGATAACAAATTCAATCAATGGGTGGAAAATTGTTTGATTTTCCACATTTTGATAGTAAACTGAAGTAAGTGCATAACATAATTCAAGGAGTGAACTTCACACCCTAAACAGCTGCAACGTCTCTTCTTGGTTAGTTTTTGACCCAGCATAGGTTGCATACTGGGTTTTCTGAAACTTTGAGAGATACTACAGATTTTTCTTTTTGAATGTGTAGAGTATCCTTTCTCCATCACTTTTAGATTCTGGAATGAAGACAGGGAAATTAACAGCTTGGCTTAAGGCAAACCTGGACACTAATTTCGGCATAAATGAAGGATTAGTTATTAACGAAACCCTGTCTTACCTGATAAATGAGATAAGATTGACCCACCAAGAGCTTGCATCATCTTAGATACTCTTCTAGCCGAAGTCAGAGCAGTTAGTAAGACTGTTTTCCATGTTAAGAACCTTACTTGCTGAGGTGGTAATCTGAGTGGAAAAACTCAGGATTAGATCTAAATACAGGTCTATTTATTCCTGTGGAAAAAAAGCTCTTCAGACTGATGTGTCCAGGTTGAACAGCCTGATGAGATGGCTCAAATGGAAAAAGAGTTAGATATTCTAACATGAAATTAAGACCCAAAATAAGAGTTACCTTATGTAATGTCTGTTTCAAAAACATTTTCACATGAAGTTGCAAGGAAAGGACAGCCATAGGCAAATATGTACAGACATGCTGAAATGACCTACAAATGAACCTTGATTTAGGAATAAGACAGGCCATAGAATACTAACTCACACAACTACTGTAGAACCAGAGAAACACTAACCCTGAATGGGTGTTTTTTTTTTTGTCACCAACTAAGAAACCTTTTCCATTTGCTAATATATGCTTTTCTAATTGAAAACTTTCTTTCCTCTATTAATATCTGCTGTACTTCCTCAGAAAATGGTGCTTAAAAGGTATTAGCATTCTATCATCCAGTCAGTAAGTTGGAGTTGTCTGCTGTTGGAATGAATCAAACACCCTTGATCTTGTGTGAGTAAATCTAGTCTGTAAGGAAGCTTATGGTAATTGCAACTGTCCATTTCCAAAAGAAGAGAGAACTACTGTTGCCTGGGCCAGAAGGAAGTCACCACATTTATATTTGGAGAGCCCTTCTGAATCCTCAGAATGACACTGGATGTTAGTGGAAAAGGTGAAAAAGCATATAGGAACATACCTGTCCAAGAAAAAGAAAATGCATCTATTTTCCAGGCTTTCTTGCATGGAGTCCTGGAGCAGAATTTTGCCAACTGATTGTTGTGGGTGGAGACAAATATATCTATTTGATATGTTCCCCACAGCTGGATCAGTTTTTGGAAGACCTCCTGATTCAGTTTCTATTCATGAGGGTCTGTCCTGGTCCTTTTCGGCTTTGTCAGATGTACAATTATTCTCTGAAGGAATGTGAAATGACTGTAGACTAAGATTGTGCTGAAAAGCTATATCCCAGGCTACCTGGGCTGCAGAAAGGATAATATTTGGGTTCCTCTTGTTTCTTTATGTACCGAAGTTTTGTGGTGTTATCTGTAAATACCTGAAAAGGTCCCAGAAACCACAGATACTTGAGAGAATTAAAAGTATTTATAAGAGCTAACATCTCTTTTATGTTCATGTGTTTTAGTCTGCCTATTTTGTTCCAAAGGTTCTATACTTTTATACCTATAGACACCGTACCTAGTGCAAAGTTTGAGGCATCTGTTGTAACTGACTGTGCAGGAGTGGGAAGGGAAATGGGTTACCTGGTTTCTGTGAAATTTGGTATCTCAACCACAAATTTTCTTTTCACAAACCCAAAACAGGAATTGAAACTTTCAGGGGGTGTTGATGCTGGGGCCAAAGATATCTGCAGTATTATTGGATTTTTCTCATGTGGAGTCATGCAAGAGGTAGCGTTAGTATCACAGATGCCTTGAGGCACAGAATCCTAAGGAATTCCCTTGCAGAGGTCATAATCTGAGTGGAAAAACACAGGATTACAGCTATGTACAGATCTATTTTTTTCCTGTGGAAGAAAATCTCTCTGAACTGAGGTGTCCTGAAGACACCCAGGAAAAAATCCCATGAGAAGGAGTCAAACAAAACTTCTGTAAGTTCTCTTGGAATTTCAGTCTGTATAGGAGATCCCTTATCTAACTGAGAGACTCCTGGCACAGTGAAAAAGACTCTGCAAAGATAAGCAAGCCATCCAGATATGTAACACTATTAATACTTTGCAGTCTGCAATTGACTACCACAGGAGCCACACAATTTGTGAAGACCTTTAGAGCAGTAAATAGACAAAGAAATAAGGCAGAGAACTGACAATGTGACTCAAACACTGAAAACATTAAGGAACTTCTGAAATATGTTATTTATAGGAATGTAATGATATGCATCTATTAAAGTTGAGGTCACTAGAAAACTCAAATGGAGAATAAGGGGTAATAAGTTGTGAAGACACCATTTTTAACCGATTTAGAAAAGAAATATCCAAAACCGGTCTTCAAGAGTCTTCTTTCTTTGGTACCAGGAACATCCTGGATAAAAACCCTTTCCCTAAATGAGGAGGAGGGACAACGTCTATCACCTCCTGAACAAGCACATGTTCCATGACTTGAGAGAAGAAAATTCTGGTTGTGGAAAGTGTTGAGGAATCCCTCAGAAAAGAGGGAGAGACTCCAACTTCCATTTGTAACCATGATGAATTACTGTCTGAAACTATTTGTATCCGACAGAAGTGGAGGTTCAGATATTCTGGAAACATCAAATGACTGCTAGGGTGGGAAGGAGACAGGAATTCCTTATATAGTCATTCAAACTTATTAGACTGTTCTTTGTTCTAGGATTTCCTGCTTACTTTTTAGAATTCCTCTGCCACTGCTTTTTAAAAATTGCTTTTTAAAGAAAGTAGTGGAGGGAGCATTGGATCCCTTGCCTAACTCAGAGAAGGCAGGCTAGAAAAATCTGAGAGATCCCTTTAGTCAGGTTTCCTCTCTCATCATACTTTTTAATTACCTCTGCAGCAGAGGGTCAAAAACAATTTAGAGAGTTTAAAAAGTCATTTTTGACATCTTTAAGAGGTTTTGAGAATGCAGTCAGGCAAACCTCCTCATAACAGTTCTAGAGGCTGCAGCCCTGGAATTGACTGTGGCAGAATCATAAGCACATTCCAAACAGTGGGTAGCCACATGAGACACCTAAGCCACCAAGCTGCACAAAGCAGATTCCTCCTCACATGAGGAAATCTATGCAAAACATTCCTCATATTTTTGCAAGAGGGAAGCATATGATCTTGACAGCTGAGCATTTTAAAAATGAGTTTTGGAGAAGAACACACTTTTCCATATTTATCAAAAGCCATCTCATCCTTGTCAGAAGGAGAGGGATAAGTACTGACCAGATGTTTACCAGCATCTGGGGTGACTAAAGCAATAGCTGCTGGGTCTGATCTGGGGTGGGTGTAAACAAACTTAATAAGCTTGTGACACATAAAGTCTATATGATTTCTTGGTGGCAGTAGGTTGTTTGTCAGGGAAACACATACAAATACATGGAAATGTTTTATGCATGGGCAATAATGCCTTTCAAGCCTGCCAATATACCAAAAAAGTTGTTCCCATATTAAGTGTCCAGGTAGTTCTTAACAATATTTAAACTAGTGCTTGCTTTAATGTAATTTGGTAGTCTATTCCATGTGTCAGCTTCTCTCGCAGTAAACCAATTGGTGCACTTCTCATTCCTACAGAATCTTCTGCATGTTGACTGATGATTCTCTACTAGATCTTGATAACCATAAACATTCCCAGAGGTAGTTGTCTCTAAATGCTTTATATACCTGAATAAACTCTTGTCTTAAATATCTATGTGAGATACTATACAAGTTCAGATATTTTAGTCTTTCACAATAACTTAAATTTTCATATCCACGGATGCCCTTGGCATATTTCCACTGTACTCTTTCCAGTTAACTCACGCTTGTTTTCTCATAAGGTTTCCATGTCATTATTCCATAATCAAGTTTGGGACTAGTGTAACTAACAAACAATGATTTCATCATTTCTGATTTTCTAGACTTTACAAATCTTTTTATACAACCTATAGTTCTAAAGATGATAAGACAAAAACCGTCAAAGCTGGATCTGCCCATATACCCAGGTCTTTAAATAAATCTACAGTTACAATCACTGCGTGCTGTATTAAACATTCAACTTTCAATCTATATCTTCCAAATATCTTATGAATATTTTTTGATGTATTTATCAGCATATTATTCTCCTGTCCCCAATCTGTCAGTTTAGTCAAGTTCTTTTACAGCCATGCCCGATCTGTAACACGTAATCAGTTTACCTATTTTCAAGTCAGCTGCATGCAGACTATAGAACACCTCAGATGAAAAAAAAAAAAAATGATTCCGAAGATACAACCTAAATAAGGATGGGCCTTGGACAGAGCCCTGTGGGACACCCTCACTGTTACCTAGAATTTCCCCTGTCCAGTTACAGTATGATACTTTCCAAGTCCTATTTGTAAGCAATCTAGTTATCCATCTTATCAAGATTAAATCAATACCTAGTTGTTGTAATTTATTGATTAGTGTTTTATGTATGACACTATCCAATGTAGAAGTTAAGTATATATAAACTACACCACTGTACTTTTTTTCATTTCTACCTGTTATTATATTATTATGGAATATCATGTTACAGGTGGTTATAGATCTATTTTCAACATATGCATGCTGTTATATGGTGTCAAGTCCCAAGGTTTCCATTTCTGACAATTTATCCAAAATAACCTTCTCAGTTATTTTTCAACAACATGCAAGTAGTCTTATGGGTCTGTGTGAATAACAAATATAAAGGTATTATAAGTTCATGTCAAAGTATTCGCAGTATTCTCAGGTCATTATTATTATTACCTCCTACCAGTTCTTTGTTTTGATCCAGTTTGCCTAGTTCTTCTTTCAATAAAATCTAATTTAATTTCAATATCTGAAATAACCTGGATGTTACTACAACAACTTATCAGCCTCTAAATTATATGTAGAATCTAAAAATTTATTCTGAAACACAACGAATTATAGGTACACTTACATAATCTTATCAATCTGTATCATTCTACTCCTATCACATCTTACATATCTGTTACGCCCAATATCTTTAGTATATACATTTTCTTCAATTTTTTCTTGATCTTGTCTCACACTCTATTTTGTTTTGTCTATTTCTTGTCTCACACTCTGTTTTGTTTTGTCTATTTCAGTTTTCAAAGTTATAGTTTGACCTCTTTTCCCTTTCTTATATTTTTATCTCTTGCCTTAATCAAGTATCTTGTTCTTACGCAAATATATCCACCGGACCTTGTGTGCCTAGATCCTGATGCTAAACATTTTTTTTTGATATTTTGCAGTTAAACAATTTTCTTTTTCAGATCTCATCACATTCCTTCTGCAGTTTTCCACTGAATGCATCACTCCAGTTAGTTCTACGTAGTGACTGTTTTGTTTCTATATGCAGAATTTTATAACAGGAATTTGCCCTTTATAACAACTTGGTGGTAAAACTTAGATGAAGTAACAGTCATTTTGCAAGGAACACAAACAATGTTTATTATGCTCTCTTTCCTGGTAGTTTTATTTATTTTTTTTTTATAATGTAAAGCAATGGCTGTTCCTAAACGTACATTGTAAATAATTTCCTTACTAATGTTGTTGAATCAATATTATTCTAGTCTGTTATTGTTAAATGTAAGCCCCTAATCACTATTATTTTTCCTCCTGTATTTCACTTCCGTCGACTGTTATATGTTCCAGAGTTGACTTTATTGTTCTTGTCATTCCCTTTGCATTATAGATATTGATCAGTTTCATTTTCTGCCGTGTTATTTTTTTGTAACATTGTTTCTTTATTTCTTTTTTTTTATTTTCTTCTACATGTTCGGACTCCTTATAGGTTCATAGGTTGGTACTAGGTTATTGGCCCTTGGGCCTGTACAAGCCTATCCATAACAATTCCCTGGCTATTTCTTCCCACAGTATTTACTTCCCTGGACCCCTGTCTAGCATGGCGACTGACGTGATCCCCGGGGTGAATTTCCTTTCTCCCATCCAATCATCAAGGTTCCTTGTGAAGAGGGCCAAAGAGGTGCTCTGTTTGACATGTATGGGCAGTCTATTCCAGAGTCTGGGGAGTCTCTGGGTCAGGAACCTATCCCTAGAGCATGCTTTGTTTATTGTGATGACAAGGTTTAGATCCCAGGAGCTTGTGCCTCTGAGGGATTGGGATTTCTTTAAGTGCAGCATGTCCAACAGCTCCGGGTTTGACATGACCTTGTATGTTAAGCAGAGATTACCTCGGAGTAGACAATATGCGACAGAGTATAGCTGGAGTTTTTTAAAACAGTCAGCATAGGGCATCTGCTTTAGGCCTGTGATTCTTTTAGTGAGGTATTTCTGCGGCCTTTCCAATTGTTGCAGATGTCTTGAGAGGTACATATCAAATGGGGCATTGTATTCTATAATGGGTCTAATGAGGGATGAGTAGAGTGGGACAATGACCTCCTTTTTTCTGGATGAAAAGCCCTTAGTGATGAGGTGTGCCACATAGAAAGATTTCCTGACTGTTGTGGCGATGTGGTTATTAAAGGTGAGACCACTGTCCACCTGTGTCCCTAAGTCTCTTATCACACTTTCGGTGTTTAGTGTACTGCCACCTACGTGGTAATTCATGGGTACATATTTTTTCCCAAAGTATACATTTCTTGGCATTGAGCTTGAGCCCATGGCTCTGGCACCAAGCATCTGTTTCTGTAAGGCCCTTTTGTAGAGTATCCACATCATTTGAGGATTCAATAATTGCTCCCAGTTTGCAGTCATCTGCAAACTTTGTTAGCCAGAGTCCCTTAGTGTTGGCCTGCACTTCAGAGAAGTAGATGCCAAACAAGAGAGGTCCCAAGACTGAACCCTGAGGTACTCCACTTGTCTGGAGCTGGATTTGGAGTCAGCTACTTTTACAGTGTGGGTTCTGTCAGTAAGCCAGTTGGCAACCCATCGAGTGACATAGGGATTAATGCCCAGCTTAGTAGGTTTATCTATGATTCCAGAGTGGGGGATGGTGTCAAAGGCCTTGGTGAGGTCCAGATAGGCTGTGTGGACTGCCTTACCCTCGTCCATGGCTCTGGAGACTGATTCAAAGAAGTCAATAAGGTTCAGGAGACAAGATCAGCCCTTCACGAACCCAAACTGGGTGGGGTCCAGTGTTTTAAGGTTGCCAATGTCTTTGTTTAGAAGTTCCATGATAATACGTTCCATGGCCTTGCAGATCAGGCTCGTCAGACTAATGAGGCAGTAGTTCCCGGGATCCAAGGTGGATCCCACTTTGTGGAGTGGGATAACTGTAGCTGTGCGCCACTCATTGGGCATGAAGCCTGAGGTAAGGGTATGATTAAACATGACACTTAGGTGAGGTGCCAGTTCATTTTGCTGAATACAATGTTCTCATTGATAGCATCATGTTTAATAGTGGTTGACTGATCTTTACTGTCAATAAACACTTCTTTTCTTAAATGTGTTCAATTTGAATTGTGCCTAATACTGTTTGTCTTATCAGCCCAATTATTAATAAATGTAACAACAGATTAGAGCTTGTTTTATATGGAATTGATTAGTAATTAGACTTAATTGACCCTTAGACCCCTTTTAATTCCTTTGTTCTAAATTTTTTTTGATCCATTTTTTCAGAAGTTTTTGCCTCATTCCTCGAATTTACCCTCCTTTTTCCCTGTGTCCCTCTCAGAGTTCCCTTTAGCTGTTTTTCTAGTCTTTCCCACCCAGTTTTTTTTGGAGATTGTGTGTTTGTTTAGAACCTTTTTTGGTTTTTCTAAATGTGTCGGGTTAGCTTGTGAGGCTGTCTGTTACTGTAGAACTATGTCTTTGGTTTGTTTCAAACTTCTTCCTAAGTTGTTGTTTTCTTTAATTACTTTACTGTCGTGCTTGTATAGACTGTCTGTTTCTTATGATACTGCACCTGCAGAAAAATAAGCCTGTTTTAAGGGGCTTATGTCTGAAGCCTTCAGTCCCCCGAGGAATCTTGGAACCCTCTGCTAGCTCCAGATGTGCTTGATTAGCCTGAGGGTCCCCCCACTCTCCGCTCGGGCACCCTCCTTGTGCGGCCTCGGCTGGGGCTCCTCCTCGAACACACTCATGTTACTGTCCCTTCGGCTCTGGCGTCCAGGCTTTGGTACTCTGGAAATGACTCTCAACACAGGTTCTACCTCGAGTGTGGGTTCGCCGGCCGGGTCACGGTCTATACCCTCGTACCCGAGCACTCTAGCGAACTCAGCTCCGTCTATGCGGGCCGCCCGCCACGCTCCTCCGGGCTCCGTTAAAAGTTGTGTCATCGAGCTCACCTTCAGGTCGGAACAGACTTCTTCTCACCTCTCAGTCGCTGACCCAAAGAGGATCATGACCATCAGCAGAGAACAGATCGACTTCTGTCACTCAGAATGTCCCTTCTCTGCTCTTCAGAGTGGTAGCCGGGCCTCAGGACCGAGACCTGTCACTTCTCCCAGACCCACTCTGACGTCACTTGGTACCATTGGATCCTGTGCCGTCATCGCAGGATCTTGGGTGTTTCGGGAACTCCTACCTTTGTCGACCCGACTCGCGCCTGCGGGGACGCCCCTGTCTCCAAATGTCCGACTTTGAAGCTGGGTTCCTCTCTGGGCATCATTCAGCGCCCGACTTTGAGCCGGTGGGTGGGCTCGGAGGTGTCATCTTCGGGCCGGAGTCTTCTCAGTGACATCGCTCTCGAGCCTTCCTTGTCGGTCATGAGCTCGTTTCATGTCTTCGGAGAGCCCCACGGTCAATCCCAACTGCCCTCTCCTCGTGCCGTGAGCTCTGTCGACCCCTCTCCCTCCTCAACCGACCACGTGAGGCCAGCTGCTCTCCTCCCTCCACGGGGTGCTCCTGGCTCTCGGCTCCTGCCCCTCCCTCGGGCCAGAGAGAGATGATGTCTTGTGGTGATTCCTAGTGGCACTCTCCTTCCCTGACGGCTCTCAACACGGTAGCTGAGCCCCCTAGGAAGAGTTCCCCCCCTCCAGCACCTCCCCAGGCTCTTCAGAGCCTCTGACAGCATCTCCGGAAGCACATCGACCTCCCTATTCCCTCCACCCCTTCTCATGATAAATGGGATCCTGAGGAAGTATTTCTCTCTCTCTCACTCACCCTCTGGGTGTCCTGAGATTCCCCCCTCATGGAAGTGATTTGAAAAAGACTGTTTCCCAACCCTGGGAGAGGATAGGACCCTTCATGACAGTAGACTTGCAAGAATCCTCCCTGCGGGTTCTTGACTCATTGGAATTGGTGGCAGGAGATCATCATGTGCTTATTGGTGGGACCCAAGGCCACCCCCCCCCAACTTGCTGCATCTTATAGTGGCCTGGGCGGTCTCAAGAAGGAGTCTGGGACTGGAGCTTGCTGATCCTGGGCTGCCTCCACCAAGAAGGAGCTTGCTGATCCCTTGAGAATTACCTGTGTTCCTTGAGAGGGAGTCCAGTTTTATGGAAAGGAAAGCAAGCGAGGATTGTGTTTATGCACAGCTGCAGGTTTCAGGATAGCTCAAGGATGCACTCTCACTATGTCAAAGGATCCAATGGCTCCAGGTTCAGAAATACCCATGTACTTCAGAGCGGGGGCTTGGCCAAGGGGCAGGAAGAGGTGTCCATGGGGATCCCTCTTTCACCTTGGGTTGTGTATGCTTAGGGCTGAGGACCCTTTCAAAGGCGTCCTTCACTAACTCCCTTTTGATGGATCATCCCTTTTGTCTGCTCAAGATGCCATAGACTGACTGCTAGGTTGATGACTCAATGCTAGACTCCTTTTCACTTGGCCTCTTTTGACTCCCTGTCAGGCCTTGGTGAGGACAGTCTGTGGTGGGACTCTCCACAACTTATTCTTTGTGGCCTGACTTACCCTGCCATCGGTTCCCCCCTAGAGCCGGGGGGGCAACCACAAGTGAGTTGGCCTGAGAGCCAGAGGGGAAACCTAGAATCAGGGTGAGTGGGCGATAGCACTGCCTGAGGCCAGCATCCCTTTTCCCCCGAGACTGTCTCAGGGCCCCCAAGAATCCAGAATTATCTCTGTACCATCCTGGCTGGGGTGTTCAGGGCAGCCTTTCCCGAGGCATGGTCAAAAGATTACAGTGTACCCAGAAGGAAGGCTTCTAATAGATTCCTTTCCGGGTCCAAAGGCCCGCGGAGAAAGTCCCTACAGAGTCAAGCACTTTTCAGAGGGAGAAGCAGTTGGAAAAATCTCAAAAAAAATAGCAATCCCTTTCTCAGCAGTCCACAAAGAGTCCGAAAATACTCCTGACTACTTTCCCTTCTTTATGGCAGGGACTGGAGACCTATTTGGGGGATCCGTTGCTGAACAAAATTTTTAAAGAACCAAAAAATAAAACTGGAGACCTATTAGACCACTCCCTCCAAATGAAAAAGGGAACAAAGAAAACAAAGCTGGAGATCCAGGATTGATCTCTACCACATCAGAAACCACACTTGACAATCCATGTTTGGCTCAGATCAGGAGGATGCGATTTGCATCAGCCTTTCAGGATCAGTACAGATTTCCTCTGCTGGTCTCTGGGAATTTATGACCACCCACTCAATGCGATTCAGTTTGGTTCCTTTTGAGACAAGGAGGTTTCCATTTTCAATGTTTTGCAGTGGGGCCCCCCCCCAACAGCCACCAAGCATCTTCTCCTTCTTGCCAGCATCTACACCTTAAACAGTGGTTGTTCCAAGCTCTGAGATTTCCCCTTCACGAACACCTTTCCACATAAGCCCCACTCACAGCATTCAATAAATCTCTAAAAAGTCATGAAGTTTGTCATGTCGCCTGTTTCACAGGCACCGAACACACAGACAACATAACAGCCAACAAGTCAGTCTTGTCGCAGACAGACCAACACAGACAGTCCAGGTCATAAATAAGGCAAACACAATACAAGCGCGGCCATCCTCTTCTACCATAAGCCATATGCATCCTTAGAATCTTCTACCAAATGCTCAACACCACCAGAATCTTACAATGGATGCTCTCAAACACAATGGTCTTATACGATAAACTCCACTATCTCATCTTCTTTCTCTTAACACAATCGCCATTCCCATCTCTTAATAGTTTCTTGCTTTTTTCTCCCCCTAGGGATTGCTTCTCCCTGCTCCAAGTGGAAGAATCTGGGTGGGATGCCCGGATCGGGCAGGAAGGTGCCCGGCAGGTGGGGTGGGTTGCATACAACCAAGCAAAAGCTACTCTTGGACTTAAACTTCCTAGTGATGAGAGCAGTGCTTCTAGCTCTTCCAAAGGGGAAGCTCTACAATTTGGAACTATATAGCATCTCACAGATTCAGTCAACATGTCTAGCACGAACAGAACAGACAATATGTTTCTGTGAAAGGCTCCTAAGACGATTCCCACAGGCAATTTAAAGCAGTTTCTGACACACAGGCACAGTTTTCTCGGAAGTCTCGACGGTTCTTGGATTAAATTGAGTAGAGACATTTCTGGAAGTCCAATGTGATTGCTCAGTGAGTGTGAAGAAACCAGTGTCAAAACTGAAGGTTGGTCTCTGGCCTTGCTGTGCCTTTTGAAACTTTTCAAAAAACGCAGTGGTGACGATTTCTCCTTCTTTCCCCCACACACCACAGTGTGATGATTTCCACTCTAGTCCCCCTTCCAGGAGCCTCCTTCAGAGACACTCTAGTCCCTTCCCACTATCTCATTCAATCTTCCCTTCCCACTTCCATGATCCCATGATCCCCACTGGCCCCACTGGCCGGACAGGTTTGGTTCTTTACCCCTTCACCTGTATGTTTAGTTTGGTCTCTGAGCCTTCCTCCATTCCAGACCCATGATCAGTCAGTCTGGTCAGGCCACCTCCCCCTTGACCACCCCTCCTGGCGTGGTTTCTCCAATTCCAACTTTTCTCCCTTCCCAGTCTTACTCAGTTCGCAGCTCTTATTTTGATACTTCCTCATAAATCATATATCCTCCACCTTATAATAGTGGATTTTACGTTCCTCTTTGGCCGGCTCAAAGGATATAGATCCTTTCACTGCTTCTATTCAGTCTGTTTTGGACTTTCTAGCCAAACTTTTCTTCACTTCTTCTCTTCGTCGCCCTTTCAAGTTCAAAGTTCAATTCAGCCGTATATCTAACTTTCATTGTCTCATCTCTTTCCATTATGTTATGTCTCTCTGCTCTGCAAAGCTTTTCGGAGTTTCTTTTTTCTCCTCTACTAGTTTAGATCCTCCTCCTCAATGGGATGGGATCCCTTGGATCAATGGGATCCTTCTTTTTCTCCCTTTGAACTTGCATCTGGCATCATTAATTTTCCCTATACTTGGAAACTACTCTTTTTGGTAGCTGTCACTTCAGCTCGAGACAGTCTGAACTGTCTGCTCTCTCTGTCTCTAGCCTCTTATCTCTGTGTTCATTGTCGCCTTAGGTCCATGTATTCTTAAGGCTTTTTTTTACCAAGGTATCATTACCAGCAAATTTGAATCAAACCATTGATCTTCCAGTTTTCTTCTAACTATATCGACAGAATAGATCAGAGATTACACAGCTTTGCTTGGACGCGCCAACTTAGGTACTATTTAGACAGGGATTCACAATTCAGGAAGTCAGATCAACGGATTTGATCACCATGCAGAAGGTAGAATGGGTCTTTGGTCTTGGGTAGAATCTCTCCATATTCTCTCTAGATGGCTATTCTCTCTACTGATTACTTACAGATCAGACATCAACAGCTGTCATCCAAACCCAGGGCTCATCATCTCAAGGCTTTAGGCATTCAGCCTAGGCTTTAGCTACATCTATAACTTTCAACATCTTATTTGCATCTCTACATCCTTTTGGGCTTATCTACATTTCTTCTCCATTATAAGTTGGATCTCATTATGGTAAGCCGCTCTAAACAAAGCCTGTCCACTACTCAAGAGTCTGTGTTCCGAGCCACCGGGACTGGTAGCCAGTGGGACAGCCCCGTCCCAGAGAGCCCAATGAGCAGTACTAGATAGTTAGAGAAGTTACATTTAGTCCATGTTGTACCATACGCTCCCACCTAGTCTGTCTTCTCTCTCTCTCTTATGCCTTTCCTCCTTCCCCACCCTCCTTTGTCTCATGACCTGACTGTCTATCTTTCTTCCATCTTCTACCACCTCTATATTTTTCCCTGTTTAGTTTTTAGGTACCCCACACTTCACACCTTACAAGAGGTGGGTTACCCTTTTATCCATGGAGTTTTTTTCTGCTTGGCCTAGCTTCAAAATGAGATCTGAGATGTTACGCCTAGCATTGTGGGATATAGGGGGGGGAGGAGGTGGTGGAATAGTTGCTCTCGAAGCTTTTAGAGTTTAGGAGTGGGCAGGAGGGAGCCCCCCTCATCCACCAGAAAGAAAGAAGAGAGAAAGACACAAACATGGAAATTATTGGTAGGTACATAACTTCTAATTTTCCTGGTTGTGCCAACTGCAAAAGTACAGTCATCAGTAAGTCTATATTTACTACTAATAACGGTAAGCAAATCATCCAACTTTCGACATGAGGAGCACAGGTCACCAGTGTAATCAGGTATTACCTTTAAATATACATTACATGTAGCACACCTTATACGATAGCTGTGCTTTAATAAATTATTAATGGCATACTCATTAAAGGAATCCATTTTCCTCTACAAATGAATAAATAAATATAAAAGAAAAGAATAACCACGGAACTCAAAGACATTTAAAGTCAACTTCTATGATAAAATCACACAAATATGCCAATAAATATTAAATTAAATACACTAAACTTGTCCCTTTCAGTTACTGTACCAGTCATGCTCCTCAGAGAATATAGCCATACAATTCAACAAACATTTCGCATAATCTATTTTGTCCCTAACCAGCCTCAGCCATCCCCCATCCCCATAGAACCACCTAAACCAAACAATAATTATAACAGATTCACCCTAGAAGCTGTTCCTACTGAAGTGATTAAAAAACTACTAAAAAATTAAAACCAACAACAAACTATCAGCTGATTTTCTGAGAATTGCAGCTGACACAATAGCCTACCCTGTTGCCATTCTTATTTACCAATCTACATCTGCAAATCTAGTCCCTTGCATCTGAAAAATGTCCCATATAATTCCAGTCCACAAAGGAGGTAATTGAAGACAAATGGCACACTATCATCTCTTTGCCATTCTTTCACCCCTATCTAAAATCCTAGAGAGGTGTATGCATACGCAAATCATGGAACACCTTAATACTCACAAGCTCCTGTGTAATACACAACACAGCTTTCAGCCTTTTCATAGCACCACCACTGCCCTAATGGGGTTTTTTTTATTTTTATTTTATTGACATTTGTTGACTAGTGGACATAGGTCCATTTTCAGCGGATGCCTGGGGAGAAAAGCTCCACAGTTAAAATAAACAGGCGGTAGTTACATTGGATTACATATCGATTAACAATTTAACATAGCAATTAATTACAAACATATTTACAGATGAAGAACATAGTACATCAGTAGACAACTAGAATCTTTATCTGCAAAGTACATAAAAGACATTAACAAATGTTACAAAAAGAAGTTCCTGCTGTATAATAAGTACTAGGCTTATGAGCATCTAAGCTTGCTATAATCAAGGTAGTTATTGGGGTGGAAAGAAAGGTAGAGGTTGGATGGGGTGGGTGATATTAGAGTGGGAGTTGCAAGGGCATAGCCAGCATGTTTTTAGGTGCACTTTTAGTAAAGTTTTGAAGTGGGTGCATGATGGTACGGAGGTAATTCTGAGTGGGAGGGAGTTCCATAATTTGGCTACGGCGCAAGAGAATAGTGCTTCACCAGCAGAGTTATTGGCTTTAGTGATCTGCAAGTGATCTTAGTGGTCTGGTGGTGCGATAGAGTTGGTGTAGATTCTGGGGGGATGGGACATTTAGTGGATGGTTTACTAGTTTGTGGGTGAGTGAGAGTTGATACCATTGAAGGAGGTGAGGGAGTTCAAGCCAGCCCAGTTCAGCAAGTGAAAGACAGTGGTGACTACGGTAGGATGCCCCTGTGGCGAATTTGGCGATTTTGTTGTAGCAGGACTCTAGCTTGTTTAGATCGTAGTGTCTTAGGGTGGTATATATTGGAGAGGCATAAAGTAGGGTGGAGATAATGTGGGAATTTGCAATTGAAATCTTTGCTGCTTTGGTGAGAAGTTGCTTATTTCTGTATAATGCTCCTAGTTTTTTGTAGACTTTTATGGTCATGGATATGTGAATGTCAAATTTTAGTTTATTGTCATTTCTATTATAGTTTATTTATTGTCTATTTAATATCATTCACAGACACAGTTAACCACAGAAACCATGGAAAATTTGTATCTGCAATCTTTTTGGAACTCGCTAAGGCATTTGCACAGTAGCACACAAAATACTTATTACTGTCCTGTCCGATCTGAATCTCAGTGAACCTACTATTTCTTGGTTTCAAAGCTATCAGGTCGACAACAAACAGTTCTATGACAGAAAGACCTTTCTCCTCTACTTCCAGTTACTTTAGGTGTTCCTCAAGGCTCTATATTTGGTCCCCTACAGTTCTCTATATTTACTAACAACCTTCATACCTCTATACTGCATGCTACTGTCATCCAATATGCAGATGACTCCACATTAATATGCGCAGCTGCTTCCCTTCAAGAACTTCAATCACTAACACAAGCTTCCCTTCTCTCTGTTGAATCTTGGCTCTCTAACTCCCAGCTTATTCGTAAGCCTAATAAAACTACACTACTGCTCTTCCATCCGACTAGGTACACTCCATCATCCCATCCATTCAACATCACATCCAAAAATTACACAATTATCTCACCTGTCACCCACACTAAACTACTTGGGGTCGAAACTGACTGTAATATGAGATTTGATATTTACATCTCTCATACCATAAAGAAGTTCCACAAAAAAATGGGTGTCCCATACAGAAACAAGCAATTTCTTACAAGAACAACTAAAGAAGCAATAGAGCTCGCACACACCTTCTCTCAACACTTACCTATGCTTCTCCAATTCTCACTAATCTAAGAAAACCTGACATTGCAAAACTTGAGGCATGTTACAATAAAACTGCCAAGTTTGCTACTGACTCTCCCTATGTCTCAACACTGCCTAGCCCTAAAGCAACTTCAATGGTTAGAATTACCAAAGCTCATCCTTTATAACCAACTTGCTCTAGCCGATAAAATTTTGCATCATCCCGAAAAAGCCTGCTCTAAAAAACTGCTTCATTCCTACACCAGTAACAGAGTGTTATGCTCCAATAATAAACTTCATCTGGATGTCACTAAACCAAATAATACTGCAGGTGAATCCCTCCACTCAAATTTCTTAATTAGAAGATGGAATTCCTTACCCACCAACTTAACAACTACAACCTCAATAACACAATTCAAAAACTCCTTAAAAGCTCACCTGGCTGATACATGGCTCTGCTCTTGTGCCACTCCTGGCTAGGACCAATCCTCAATATAACACTACTCTAATTATAGGATGATTGCTTTAGTATGTATGTGAATTTGCCCCATGTCACAGGTGATGATTCAGTGAAGATGTTTGGGGAAAAAAAAACACTGTTCTACTTTTTTTCCTCAACTATATTCCACACTTACTAACCAGTCGCTGTCTACTCTCTCCTTCCTCTATCAGCCTTTACACAGTGCAGGCCACAGAACCTCCACTGTGGAATCAGCTTGCTCTATGCAAGACTTCCTATCTGTCTCTCTGACTTATCTAATCTAAGAAATGTCTTGTATCTCTCAGACGTAAGACATGCATGATGGACTATCCTAGCTATCATGATGCCTTCCCAAACTTGTAAATCTATATATAATTGCTTCCATGAATTAAATTTGTATTTTAGTGCAACCTTCTCTATATCAAAACACCTTTCCAAAATTGTAGAATTATATATATTAACTTCCGTGTATGAATTTTGTGTATCATGACACTTCCAAAATTGTAAAATTGTATATATTTTCTGTGAATATTATTTGTATATCCTCCAATTATTGTAATAACTGTTGTTCATAAATATGGAGCTTTTCTCCCTGGGCCTCCAGCAAAAAAAGACTTTGTTTAGTCTGAATTTTGTGGGTTACCAAATGTAAAATAAACTAAATAAATAAATTGTGCCACTCACACAAAAGCTGGATTACCTTTACATTGTCTGATTACTATTGTTTGCAGTCACACCTCCTTTTACACTAAGGATTAATAAATCACAAACCAGTAATAGATTGTCCTTTATACAGTCTGTATGAATTTACAACTGACTAGGACCTTGAGATGGCTAGGGTTTGTCTGTCTAAAATCTATCTAACAATGAACAGTGAGAAACAGAAGTAAAATAACAAAACAGAAATCAAAATAAATCTTCTTGTCCTCATGCTATCCCTTTCATTCTACAAACAATGAAAAACAGAGGTAAAAATAAAATATAAATCAAGATAAATCTTCTAATAGCAAGTTATTGCACAATTAGTCACAAACCAACACAGGATTGCTTCATATAAGCTCTACATTGTCCTCTCTACAGTCTTTGTGAATTTTTAGCTTGTAAGCTGTGTCAAAAACATACTCCAAAGCAGACATAACAAAATAATAGGAGTAGATTTGGAAATCATAATACTTCCTGAGGGACTGATAAATATCAATGCTTTCCCAGTGACAAGACTGATTAATTTTAGAAATAGTTTTAGAGAAAGAGAATCCTTCAGAAATAGTTTTAGAGAAAGAGAATCCTTCAGAATGACTGTCAGTAGGCGCACTCTTCTTAGAATCTGAATTAGAATTCTGTAGAGATAACAGATACTCTGTACTTTCAAAATCATTTGAGGTTCTAACTCTTGAATCTCTTCAGAAAATGAAGAATCACCTTTTCTTTTACCAGAAACAGCCATAATAGAAGGGTCATGAGCCTGCATCAAACCCTGAGCTAAGCCTAATAATTTACTGCTGTCCAGGGTAATTCAGGCAGGAGAAGACATATATTTAAGCTTTTGTTTCTTTTTGACAGACACACACCCATATTTGACTGCAAGAACTTCCCAAGGTATGGACACAGCTTTCTAACTAAGCTAAGAGGCATTTCCCATCCCTTCTCCCAGGGTTGACAAGAGTGGCTCCCCTTACCCACTAAGGGCACTCCAACAGATGCAGGGGATGTGTCAAAACCCTGAGCCATGGTGGTGGTTGAAGAAATGCTGCCACTGAAGAAAATGTCCAAAAGTGACCAGACAAACTCCGTACTACTGTATCTGTTATTCTTTATTTGTCTCAGAACAAATTCTTGCCAAGCAGTTAATTCTTTCAGAGCTATTTCAATTCTATTATAACACAGCTAGACAGATGAGTAGACTAAGGCACACTTAGTCTAAATGTCACTACTAAGTGAAAATATACTGTCCAGTTTATATATTCTTTTTAACCAATGTTATTTTTAATATCCTTGTGACTTGTTCTTCTGGTTTCTGTCTGTGTCATGAAAAAGTCCATGGTTATTTCATGCCCTTTTTTGGTCCTCGCTGTATCTGAAGACTTCACAAAAGTCTCTCCATGTCATCTTTGCATCACTTGACCTGTCTGCATTTTATTTATTTATTTCTGCATCTGAAAGCCAAGAAAGTCAACTTCCTTTTTTTCTATAACAGGATGCCTGTACAGTAAAGCCCACAGCTATATGCTATTAATATCTAAGCTAAACATGTACAAGAAATAACTGTTCTTGCAAAGCAAGCCATATTATTTTGAAAACTGATGTTTGGCCTTGCACATTTCCTTCACTGTACACACAGTATAATTTTGGGGAAAAGCAATTTAATTTACACAATATCTAGCAATTCCCACTATTTTTATTTAAGGCCCATGAAAATTGTAAGATAATTAACAACAGAATGTGATCTTCAGTACTTTGAATCCCTTGGTCTGTTGCAACATACGAATCTCTTGCATTCAATGCTATCTCTTTAAAGAGTGTTATATTACCAATAGCTGTTAACTGATTAATACTTTTATTAACACAAATCTTATAATGACGATAACAGCAATTAATGTGGAAGTTGTAGTACCCCACCATAGACACATAGCTGTTATTACTTATTTATTTTTAACTGCACTTATGATTCCTTAAGCAAGTTGTCAGCCTTGCAGTTACACACAAGCATTTCTTTCAAAATCTTGTCACGTTAACCCTTGCTTTACAAGGCAAAACCTTGTATTAGAAACAAGCGTATTTCTTTTGCACTGCATAATTTCATTATTGCTTTGGGAAAAGAATATTTACAGGAAAATGTGATCTTCTGTACTTAATAGCATTTCTTCATTATTAACAACAGTTACTTGTTTGACAGTTTTATAACACATCTCTTCTGTTATATCTGAGATAGCTCCATACGTTGCATTTGCTATTAACTTTGTAACTTTCCATATTGCCTTAGTGGCACCATACTAGTGAAAAATTCAGTTCCTGAAATAATACAATTTCCTATGTCCAGCTGTTTTAATCTTTCCCTAATTTTTTTTTTTTATCATGATCCTCCCTCTTTTCCTGGTGATTTTTTACCATGTCCTCTAGTAATGTGTGAGTAATTTTCATTACTGGAACTGCATACTCTGTGTAACAGAATTTCTTCTCTTTCATTTCTTTCTTAAAAGAAGTATTATGTGTTAACAAATGCTGTTTTTATTTTATACTCAAGCTTTTTTCCATGACCAGAGTTGGTGTTTTTAAACATAAAACCTGTATGTGTAACCTCTACAGGAACTGCATGTAATGGCATTTTTCCCTCTATAAGGAATGTGGCTAAAACCCCAAAAATTTGATCTGTTATGTGTTTTTGCAAACAAATTTTGCATGTCCAAAAATATATTGAAATCTGGTATTTGATTATGTCCCTGTTGGTCATGATCTATTATGAGTATCTCCCCCATTTTTTCTTTGCAACTGTTTTAGATTGTCTTGTCTTGTTCATAGATTGCTATTATAGAAACACATTTAAACTTTTTAAGACTGTTAACAGACTGTTACTGTACTGATACTGTTTGACTGTTATTAACTTACAATGATTTTTATGAACCAACATGGTGTGCTGCTTTTGCTTGATTTTTTATTAGCTGAAAAATGCTATTTGTAATGCCTCTGTACTTTATTACCTGTACGTACATATTGCTGTGTATTATTACCCGGATGGCAGTTACACCAGTTTGACTAATGATGTTTTTGCTGTACTAGTTTGTTTATAAGACTGTTTGCTGTTATATTTTATGTAAAACATTGTTTTGAAAATATGACATTACAGTCACTGTTTTTTACCAGTATTGATTCTGTTTGCTATATGCATAAGCTGCCTTTGGAGACATACTGTACTTTTAATGGGGGGGGGGGGGTTGACCCTCTTTTGTTATTTAGGATTTGTCATAGGTACTGCCTTAAATGTTACTCCATTTCCAGACGTAGATGTGGACTTACATACCCAACATTTAATTGCATTGTTTGGTTTTGCATATACCATTTGCACTACTGTAAATGTATTTACTGTATTTGTATTAACTTTTAACTTTACATTGTATCTGTATTAACTTTAACTTTACACTGTATTTGTATTAACTTTACTTTGTGTCTGTATGGCTGTAGGTTATTAACTTTACTTTGTGTCTGTATGGCTGTAGGTTATTTCTGTGTTTATTCTGAATCTGTCCTGGCTTATTAAACCAGTAAAGTATTTTTTTGTCTTTTATTGTCCCCTTTGTTTAATGAATTAACATTTAGTTTTGTAGACTAACATTGTCTTCTATTGCTTCAAAAGATCCCTGTACTTTGCTGCCAACTGATAACCTGTATTTTGTTAATTTATTGCTTTAATGCCTATATTTCACAGAGTATACTTTATTTTTTATGTATCCCTCTGCGTTTGTTCCCGTGACTGATTGTCCCTTAATGTATTTTCTTTATATTGATTTATTTCCCTATTTTTGGGTTTTGAATAAGCATCGTTTGTAATTTGGACAATTCTGTTTAATGTGGCCTATTTTCTTACACATAAAACATCTTACTTGTTTTTATGAACTTTGTTGTGTATCTGTCTGTAACCCTGGTGGAGCAGAAGCTGCTCATGTTCCCCCTGTGTTTGTTTTATTATCAGACCATGTATTCCATCCCCTTCCTTTCACCACATAGTCTACAAGGTGTTTGTGTACATTTGCTATGTGCATCTGCAATACTGCATACTTTTTTAAAACTGTCTAGCACTCTGGCTTAATCTCTGAGTCTGTATCTGTCTGTCAGGCAGAAACTGATTTTAAAGCTGCATATGCATTTTGCAGAATGTCATTAACTATCTGACGGAATTGCTTTAACATACCATCTTGCCTGACTAAAACATTATTTTGTTTTTTTCTGTCATGCTATTTAGACTGTCTGTAAAACAGTTATGTGAGTCTAGACACTCACCTGTTTTAGCTTGCTTTGCTTTGCCATTTGCCAAAGCATTTACTGTAGCCTTTCCTGTATATTTTTTATGTGCTTTGATTTTGACAATACTAAACTTTCCCTATAAATCATTTTGGGAATGAATGTTCATAACTCTCATACTGGAGCATGTTTTAGGGGTTTGCCAACACTGCTGATGAATCTCCTTTTGACACAAACTGACACGTGTAAATGCAAAAAATATTTAAATAAAGCATTACTTGAAATAGACCGCACACTGTATGTCAACCATTGTTTAAATGCCAACATATTGAAACAAAATTATTATTATTTTTTTTTGTCTTGCCACTGAGGCAGAGTCTGCAATAAACATGACTATTGAGATATATTAGCAGGAGAAATAACTGTCATTTCTGCTGAACCCTGCCCAGTGTAAACCTTGCTGGGCTTCTTCTAACTGTCTTGTCAGACCAACCTCTGTAGTTTGTGCCCTTAGTAAATGTTGTTGGGCTCTATCTGATTGTTACGTTAAACCATAAATGTCATTATGTAAAGTCTGAATGCTATGCTGAGTCTGTTTCTCTAAATAGCATTATTGCCCCTTACTACTGTTTCTAGGGAAAGTTTTGAAAAGCTGTGAAAACATTTTCTTTAAAAGGTTAATATTGATACCACACAGTACTATGTTAGAACTTTCTTCTGTTTGTGCATTTGCAATATTTACTATAAATAACATGTTTATGTAGTCTATTACATTACTAACAATAATTGCAGACACTTGTACTGTATGAGATTTAGGTGACTGCAGAAGGTACATTTAAGTGTTGTATATGTGAAGAACTAAAACGCTAGAATCAAAGATTGTTTATCAGAATAGGATATATCTTATGGTATGGCTTACATACTAGACTCCTGTGACAAGATAGACATACATTTGGAAAGTTATTTCAACATAAAAAACAGTATTTATGAATTGCTTTACATTTTGTGTGTGAATTATAGGCATTTATACATTTACAAACACAACTGTTATCTAATGTCCGAACATCAAACATTTCAGATTTACATTTCATGTCTAACACAAAAGGTTGAACCATGTAAATTTATATATACAACATGTGGGCTCTGTAAAGTTAACTGTCTGTACTTGCATCCATGTTATAACTGTGAAGAATTTACCATATTTTGCATAGATGACAAACAGGTGATCAGGCTGAAGACACAGTGTCCTTCAACAGACGAATTGTAGGTAGTCCGACGCAGGACAGCTTCCACGGCGGTGGTCTGTGTCTACCAACAAAGTACTGGAACTGGAACTGTTTCTCTGTTAAAGCACTGGAACTGTCAGTCTGTTGAACTAACGTAGTAAGTAGTAGGGATCCCTCTGTAATATTAACTGTTGGTAACAGATATAAGGTCACAGCCACTGGCCAAGGCTCACCACTGAAGAAATGTATTTCTTTCTTTTCTGAAGAAATGTCAAGCAGAGGTATTTATTTTGCCATTGAAGAAAATGTCCAAAAGTGACCAGACAAACTCCGTACTACTGAATCTATTATTCTTTATTTGTCTCAGAACAAACTCTTGCCAAATAGTTAATTCTTTTAGAGCTATTTCAATTCTATTATAACACAGCTAGACAGATGAGTAGACTAAGGCACACACAGTCTAAATGTCACTATTAAATGAAAATATACTGTCCAGTTTATATACTCTTTTTAACCAATGTTATTTTTAATGTCCTTGTGACTGTTCGTCTGGTTTCTGTCTGTGTCATGAAAAAGTCCATGGTTATTTCATGCCCTTTTTTGGTCCTCGCTGTATCTGAAGACTTCAGAAAAGTCTCTCCACATAATCTTTGCGTCACTTGACCTGTCTGCATTTTATTTATTTCTGCATCTGAAAGCCAAGAAAGTCAACTTCCTTTTTTTCTATAACAGGATGCCTGTACAGTAAAGCCCACAGCTATATGTTATTAATATCTAAGCTGAACATGTACAAGAAATAACTGTTCTTGCAAAGCAAGCCATATTAATTTAAAAACTGCTGTATGGCCTTGCACATTTCCTTCACCGTACACACAGTATAATTTTGGGGAAAAGCATTTTAATTTACATGATATCTATCAGTGGTAGAGGCTATACCAGTGGGAGCCAAGGAAAAAGATCAGTGGTCTGATGAACCATGCTTGGTCACCATCTGTGGCTGAATCAGTTTATAAGCCTATGTGGTGGAAAGGGCTGCTTAACAATCTTCATTTTGTGGATGGAAGGTAGAACTGAGGAACAAGTAGGTTGTTCCATCGTTATGTCAAAATATGTGCTTGCTTCTGTGGAAGCCTGTCAGCAATAGTTGACAAAACAGGTATGTTGACAAAAAAAGCAACATTTTACCATTGAAACACAGTAAAAAGCACTTCAAACACATACGCCACCCTCAAAATTAAAACACCACAATTTTTATCACAGTTTAAAATTAGTTTTAGCAACTTTTTACAAAAGTAAAAAAGTAGCGCTACTGTTTGAAAGTGTACAGGGGTCATGTGACATTCATTAAAAACAGAACCAAAAACACAATACATAAAGCAACATTCCCAATATTAAGAAGCACAATGAAATGCTGTGAGGATGTAATCACTAATTTAACGGATAAACACATTAAATCAAAATAATATAAATAAATAAACTTTAATGGTTTAGTGCTTTTGTCCATCTCAAATCTTATTAATGACCTTCATCAGAATCACTGTGCATTGCATCAATCAGTTTAAAAAACCTTTTAAAGTCACATGAATTGTTATATACCAATCAAAACCCATTAAAACCATAAAAATGCAACACTATTATGTAAAATATCTATTCAAATCTCTAAGAGGAAAAATCATTTTAAAAAGGATCGGTATGATATACATACAAAAAAACATTCTGTAATTTAACTAAACAAAGTTTTAAAATCTAGTTAATAGAAATGTAATCATTCAAACTTGGTGCCATAAGGACATTTAATGTAAATTGCCATAATAACTTTTCAGTTTTTGCTTCCCAGTGACCACCTCTCATATCAAATTGATTTTTTTTTCTAAATAAAGTTAGAAAAACTAGAACAAACCAGAGAATGTACATACAATACATTACTGATGTTTTTTTTTTCCTGGCAATATCATAATAGTTTTTATAAATGTGTTTCTTCAAATTTCTTTCAGTCTAACCCACATAAAATGAAAAAAAGTGTGTACATGCCACTATATATACAACGGTGCTGATACCACAGTTGTCATCCTGCTAGTAAATTTTGGGTTTCCCCTTCATAATTAATATTTATAAATTCCCCTTACCATACTTAACTTTTATTGTATTCAGTACAGGTTTTGCTGTTCATTGTTTTAAACTCGTATTTTATATTCTTTCCTGTTTTATCAACAATCAGTGAATTATTACCAAACTATGCAGTTCTTCATTACTTTTAAAAATGTTCCAATTTTTATTTATAATCAGTCTCTAGCAAAAAAATCCCTAACCACAAATGGTTGTCCCAAAGCCACTATTGCCCGATTGCCTGCTTTTTGTCATATTTACAGAAAAAAAAAATATATCGACTGTCTGTAATTTTTTTCATTCTACATTTAATAATGACTACTCTCAAAGGGAGAGAGTTGTAGAAGGGTTCTTGGCTGCAAATCTTTGTCGTCAAGGAGCAGATGTTGTTATACACCTTCAATTTTATCCTGTTTATTGTTAACCAAAAAGTTAATGGGATTTTACTGACCTGGGTTTAGCTTAGACTGAGAGACTATAGAGGATGTGAACCAGTATCTCTAGATCATAGTTAGCTCAGAGAACACCTGATGTGACTTTTCAGCATTATTCTCTGCTTAGATAAGTCTTCTCATTACTGGTCTTTGTTGAATATGGACTAGGCATATTTTATTGATATCAGTCCAGGCTGTCACTGTATTTTGTACCATTTTAGGGAGCCTGTCAATTGCACAGTGTTTTCTTGCTTTCCCTGTCATTGTGTTTTAAATAGCTTTAGCTCAAAGAACCTTGGGTGGTCTTGTTTCATCTTTATGTTGAAAGGCTATTCAGAATAATGATTATTTGCAAGAACCTATATGTAATTCTGTAATTTTCTTCTACTTTTATTACCAAGTGGTGTTGAAAGTTTTGTTGTTCTTCAACAGTTGACCATCAGAGTATCTGGTGCCTCTCCTCAATGACCAGGTTTACCTACGCTTCCTGGCCTCCCCTAACTCTGATTAAGTGTTGGGGCCAGTGAGGAGATCAAGGCATCCCGGGTCTTTGTCATACTGCTACCAGGTATGTTTTCTCACCTTCTGATCTTACCCAGCACATGCCCTGGAAACACACTCTAAGTGGGGCTTGCAGTGGGCAGACTGGGCTGATCTGTTTCTCACTTCTGCAAGGAGCTGACACTGCCATATGCTACTCTGTCTACCTACAGAAAGCACTTTGCAGTTGTTTCCCCAGCTTCTGCTAGGGAAATCTACCCACACTGGTTGCTCTGTGCATGCACCACCTCCTCCTCCTCCCCTCCCAGGATGTACTTGCTCATCCTGCCTTACCAGTGCCTCAAATGCCAGACTTAATAACTGAACATGGGTGACCTTGGCCATAGTCAGGGATTTATTCTTCTATGCCACAGTACTGGCAAGGCATAATGACAGGTTTGATAGTAAAGCAAAAGAGTCACTGGCAGATTAAAGGATTGCACATGAAGGAGATAGCATACTCGGTGGTCCTGTGGGGGCAATTGCTGCTGTATGCTCTTGAACCTTCATGTGTGAAGGGTTTTTGAATTAATGAGGCTACATTTTAGTTAAACTACATACTTAATTCATCTGCTGTTTGTACTGGAATGGTGAGAAGAAAAGTTTCATCAGTAAGTTCATCTTTGTTACAAGATGCACCAGGACACAATTTAAGTCTGTCATATTCCTAAATGAGGCATCTTGTGTGGTACTTTTATTATTCTGTTTGACCTAGACCAGGTGTCTAGGTAGTTAGAATGGTAATTTGTCATAATAAGACTGGCCAAGGGGATTTTCATTTTCATGGGAATTCTCTTTGACTCCATGACTCTGCTTGCCCTCCGGTATCTTGGAGACATGTATGGAAGTACTTTTCCCTGCTTTGGGAGTGATTTCTACTTTTTACATACCTTGGTATTTGGATTGTGGTTTCTACTTCTTTTTCATTTTCCCTTTTTTATCTTTTCATATGCTTTTGGTACAGTGTTATAATGCAAAGTCCATAATTATGTTCCTAGTTGTTTTTATACATACTGTTGAGTCTCAAATGCAGGCTTTTGTAGTTACATATGGTTACAGTTATATTATAGAAGAGACAATAGCATGTGTTTGTATTTGTTTTTTTCTGTTTTTCCAAATGTCTCTGACATCTCTTTAAAGAAAGAAGACTCTAAAAGCTTATTTTTAGCATGCTGCAAATTATGATGTGCAGTGGTGGAGCCAGGAATTTGTGTGTAGGGGGGTGCAGTCTGGTTAGTTGACTACTGGTGTGGGAGTGTGAAAGTGGGACACTGTCTTTGGTGAGTATGGAAAGATTCCCTTAAGAAGATCTGACATTGTGTGTGGAAAGACAGCAATATACTTTGAGCTGCAAATTATTTTGATGTGGATGTGGTAGTGGAAACAGATAATTCCTGTGCAACACACAGCACATGTACTGATAGTACAAGTTTTTTCAATGCATGCCTGGAAGAGATGATTGACTGACCATGCCAACTCAGTCTCTTTCCATGGCATAGCAGATATATGAATCGTTATAACCTAGGAAAGAGTCCCACTGAAGATGATATTAGCCACAACAAAACATTTAAATATGTTGCTATTCTTCTTCTTCTTTCAGGTTTTAGGGGTTGCCACAGCGGAACTTCAGTCTGCTAATGATTGGCAGTAGATTTTTACCATGCCGTGGTGCCAGCACGATGCCCAAACATTTAAATATATATTTTTTTAATTAAATAATATTAATAGAGCTCTGCTTTTGGTCACCTGCAGCTGTGTACCTTTAAAATTGCAAAGTCCACTCTTTGACTTTGATATATGTGTGATTCTGAAAGCATGATATTTTGCCTTATTTTTCTTGTGGTACTCTTAGTGTTATTGAATTTCAGCTTTAGCATGATTACAATTTCAGTACAGCTGCTCAATGAATAACTTTGCACTTTCTTTCTGTGCTGGTGCTGGAAACAACATGCAGGCTAAGTAATATAGCCCATCCTGTTTGACTGAATATGCCAGAAAATTAAACTGGTTTAGCTATGAGAGCTGGCATTTGCAAAGGGTCCTTATTTTCTAATTTTGTCTATGACGGCTTTGAGTGGAAAGTATTATATGGTTTGCAATGATGCATGAGAATGACTTTCTCCTTGTCCGTAGTACTGGTACATGTGATACGGTTAAAAAAATAAAAACAAATATCAAGAGGATGATCTGCAGCAGTACAACAAAATAAAATACAACTATTAACCAAAAAAATCCTGGAGGCACTGCTCAGGACTGAGCTGAAGAAAGAACTAAAATAAAAGAAGTACCACAACCAAGTTTAGCGCTTTTGTCCCACTTTTAATCTAAGGAACTTCATCAGAAAATGGTTATTAGTTTTCATTTCTTGGATTGCTGGAGTTTGTTATTTAAAATAAAATTATATTTGCCTCCAGTGAAGGGCATACTCTTACAGAAACCCAAGAAGCAGCAGTAACTAAAAAAAAACAAATCACATAAAAACAATCTACACACTGGACGCCAGCAAACCAACAACAGAAATGCAAAGTACAAAACCTGGATTACAAAGATATTTCATGTCACCCATGAGCTGCTTCCTTCATACACAGAGAAGACAAACTTTTGAAGTACAGTACCTTTCCATTCATTTTCCATTCATTAACTGACAAACAACTTCATTAATCCTTTCAAAATGAAATCACTAAAAGTTGTAAACACCCTAATTCACAATTTCCTGTAGATGTACTTTACCACAGAAAATAAGGTTTCGTACATTATCTGAAATATATGACATAATCATCCAGAAAATAGGACATTATGCTCTACTTTGGTGTTGCTCTCACCCATTATGACTTACCCTCAGAGTCTGAACCTTTTCTGTGTTTTAAGGCCTTTCTGAAAATTTTGAAAAACGAGTGTTGATGTAATTCTCACTTGCTTCCTGAAGACATGGTAGCAGTTTGTTTCCTGAAATCCAATACAAGAATTTTAACTGCTTCTGTATCTAATCTACAAAATAAAAGAATGTCAAGTACTTCTGACTTAGCCAATGGCCACAACAACACGTTCCTTATTTTGAAGAAACAGCTGATATAAAGCACTTTACTACTGAGTGCATGATCTAGTCTCCACTTAAGCATGTTGCTGTTACTTTACAAACTGTCTCTATCTGTAGGTGGCATACTGCTCACTGTTACCTTAGTCACTGCTAGAAATGAACTGGGCTCTGTTACTACATTTTTATCATGAACTTGGTGATCTGCATACCATTTAACTGTTCACATTTTCACTGAATGTCCAGGTTTTGGCCTATTCCTCAAACAATTTTGGGGATTTGGACAAATCATTGAGGACTGACGTCATTTATAAGGGCAGACATTTGAGTTTCAGATGTCATATCCTTCCTAAAATGCATACTAATGCAAAACTTGTTGTTCTAGCAACTTTTTAAGTTTACAGGATTAATATTTGAACTCTGATCCAATTTTTGAGTCTTTGTCCCCTGATTAATTCTGGCTTTGTTCAGATTTCTTGTGCTAACAGGTTGAGAGGTATAGTGATCTGTGATAAGTGTGAATATAGCCAAAATATGTAACTCATTAACATCTATGCAGGGTGGAATGTTAAACCTCAGTCAGCCTATACATATCCTTGCATTACACAACATTTTCTGAAAAAAATTGAACATAAAAAGCATAAGATAAACACATGTAAATATTTTGTGAGCAATGAAAGATAATAAAATGTGCAAATTGCAATACTACCAGTAGGAAGTATTCTTTATTATAACACTGCATAGTCTTTCCATAAATGGTATTGTATATTGTAATTTGTATAGATGGTTTACTTTTATTTTATTGAAAGCAAGTTGTATGATGCACCAAAGTGCGAAAGTACAACTTCAAGTTTTGAGGAATGTTGACTGCAAATGTTGTGAATTTCAATGAGCGAATGCACATTGGCACATTTACTCATTTGAATTCAGCATTCCAGGTGCAGATCACACTATAGTGTGGATCAGGACATGCACCCTTTCCCTCACTGTAGTGCGATCTCGGAGTTTGTATATTGAAGTAGCAGATGGTTTGGGGGGGCGCAGCCCATGGGGGTGCAGGGGGGTTTGCCCTCCTGCATAACGATGTTTGGAGACATTTGGAAATGTCTCCTAACTTTCACTGTTGTGGTGCAGTTCGAAAATGGTCGAATCTGGTTTTCCAGGAAACCAGTTTCGACATTAGGTTTGGAAACATGTTGAGTTTCATGATTTAAAGTCGGACAATAGTGCAATCACACAAATCATTTTCAACATAATGAAGGTAAGCCATTCAGACACATACTTATATTTTTGCTAAACTATCAGAAACAAATTGTCATATATAGAAATATGGAAACCTATGCTTAATTGTATAAATAGTAGCATATATAATGCCGATTGTCTCTCAAGATGTGTAACTTAGCAGTGCAAAACAGTTTTCTTTAACAACATCTATGGTTCCCCTGATGACAAGGAACACTTTTGTAAGCCACTTGGTTTTTGAAGTATCAATTATATATACTTAAATGCAGCAGATTTCATATGTTGAGTAACAGCTTATGCAAATGAAGCTATAATGATATATAAATGAGAATTGACTGATAATTGCTTGAAGGCAGCTTCCCCCTTGAGCCTTTTTATACATTTTGCCGTTGTGCCTTAATGCCTTACAAAGGGTGAATTACTACCATTTCTGTCTACTTAGCAATCCACAAATATGCTTGCTGTATATTCCAGCTTGGATATTTCCCCATAGTGAACTGCTGGTCTTGGCCATGACATAACCTCGTGTGTCCAGTGGAAATTACTGACCATGAAGGAGCAGATATCAGCAAAGAATGCATCATTTTAATTTTGACAAGTTGAAAAATCTTGATAGCTTTAGTGTGGACAGGACTACAGTATGGGGTTTAGTGAGTTTGTACAGCCCACAGAGAATGACTGGGGGAGATGAGTGGTCTTCCTGTTCCTGTGGACAAGAGGGTATAGCCCTCAACATATTTGCCACTGTGACCTTCTTGAGACAAACTGGGGAATGCACTGGGTGTTTCTCAGGCTTCTACGTTGGGGATACTTCAGTAACTCCTTCATATGCTCTTTGCAAGGCTTAGGCCACTTCTGAGGAACCCATAAGTCACAGAAAAGAGGAATAGTGTTTCTGCTTCTAGTCTCTTGTGGTAGCTTAGGAATTTTAGGTCTGCAATCCTGTTTGTTAGGAATCTTTGGGGTCTTTCCAACTATTTTATGTCTGATGAGGTACATTCCAAAGGGGGCTCTATACTCTATAACTGGTCTGATCAGTGCTAAATACAAGTGGGTAATAGCTTCTTTAGATCCGGATAATATTCCCTTGGTGATCAACGGCACAAAGCAGAAGGATTTCCTGACAACTGTTACTATATAGTTATCAAAATGAGAGGGAATCACAGGTTCTCAGGTCTGTAACTATATTTTCAATTTGAAGTGGGATGTTGTCAGTGCTGTATGCTGGGGATTATTTGCCTGCCAGTGTTCTGAATTCTAAAATGACTTGGGAGTGGACTACCACACTGTCCTGAGCCACGTTCCCAATGACACAGTGCAATGTATTTTCTTTTCCTTTTCCACAGATGTACATCAGCTTTAAATAGGGGCAGCAGTCCTTGAGGTACATAATCAGGAAATATATCTGCTTATGTTTCTTTCTCCATACTTTTTTGAGCTCTCTTACTAAGGTTCAGACTAGCTTCTTATTCTTGTAACCACCCCTGACAATTTCAGCTTTTCTAATAGTCTCATACAGTCTAGCGAATCATGTACCATAGTGAGTCAAGATAAATTCCATCCACAGGAACTACTCTAATAATTTTAAAACTACAGATACAAGTGAGTTACATTTGACTAGCAACTCCATTTTATAAGAAAACCATGTTAGTTATAATAGTGTAAAATATCCCACAAGATATAACTGATCTATAACTGATCTAGATGTTCTTCATGTTTCACTGTTGCAGTCATTACATTTGGATAATTTGCTGGCAGGTTGCCATCAGTTGACCTGAATAACAAAGTCTTGGGTCCTGCGTCAGTTGCTGTCTCCTCTTCCATGATGTCAGGTCATCAGGGGTATAAAACATGCAGCCGACGACATTTTATTCAGTCTTTCTTGCCGCGCGGTGCCTGAAGCAGAAGCAGTTCATAAGTGCCGGTCGGCCAACTCCTGAAATTTTCGCATTCGAGTTTCAGAACCGAAGTCTTCAAACTAAAGCTAAGTACCCCATTGGGGAAACTTTTTCTTGCTCCTTACCGATGTCAGTAAAAATTAATAATTGCATTACTTGTGGGAAGCAAATACCTCATAAGGATTTCATTTGTACTGTATTCCTTGCCTAGGGCCAGATCACAACATGCCTTGCTATCGGTTTTGTGCTAGATTTAACCAACGCACTATTAAGTGTCGGTATATTTTTGCTTCTAAATATTTTGGTTCAAGATTTAATTATCCTGAAATGTCATTGGTTAGCAATCGACTACTGGAGTTCACAAAAAACGCAAAGAAAAAGACAGAGACAGACCGTTGAGGTCCAAAACCGACGACGAAGCTTCTCCTAAGCCAGTCGCCAGTTCACCAGTATTCAGTGAGGCGCTTTCGCAGCCCCTGATACCTGCTACTTTTGAGTCTCAGGCCTCTGCCGAGACCCATTCAGAGTCTGGTATGCCGCGAGATTCTCAGAGTATTGAACCCATGGATGTCTCTCCCTTGGATGGGTCCGGAGCCACTCAGCAGGCACCGGCTTCTGATGGTGTTTTCAGACCTCAACATTTTTATATTAAACCAATGCCAGCCTCAAAAACAAGGTCGAAAACATCTTCTATGTCTAAAAAACCGATGCATGAGCCATGTGCTAAGGCCCCTATGCCTAAAAAACAGAGGCCTAGGCAAGGCACTGATTATGAATCTTCAGATCAGGTTTCCATTTCTTCTGATTCCTCTTCTGATCAGGAATTTTCTATTCCACCCTATGAGGATTCTGATGCAGAGGAATCCATCCCATCTGCATCTCCTCCTGAGGATTACTCTTTTGGAGAAACTTTGCATACTTTAAGGGAACATTTTCACTGGGAGAGTCAGGACTTCTCTGAATCAAAAAAGAGGCTTAGGAATTTCCTTCTTCTTCCTCAGGATAGACCTTTGACAATACCTCCTGTATTAGACATTGTTGATGATGTGTTTATGGAATCAAGCATGGCTCCTGATTCCCTGCCTCCGGCTCCTAGTAAGCCAGACAGATATTACAGGGTTCCTGACTCCCACAAATTTCTATTCAAAAACCCTGCTGCTGATCCTGAGACTATTTCTCAGGGTCCCAAGGGTGTAATGGCCTCTACAGCCAAAAATCCTACCCCCTCTGACAGAAATTCCAGGGCGCTGGATAGATGGGGAAAGAAGGTTAATACGTCTGCAACCTTGGCTATCAGGGCCTTAAACTGCCAGTTTCATATGCTTCAACATCATTTTCTTTTTCGGTAAGCCCATAACATGCTGTTGATATTTATTTCTGTTTGTGTGGAAAATAAAGAGTTACAGAAATTATTGCATTCAGCAGAACAGGTTGGAAAGCATACTTTGCAATGTGGTTTTGATTCCTTGGAGGCCTCTTGTAGGGCTGCCATTACTGGATCTGTGATTAGAAGGCATACCTGGCTCAAGGAGCAAAATCTTCCAGATCATGTTAAAGCTAAATTGTTGGATGCCCCTTTGCAGCATGATACTCTGTTTGGTAATAAGGCAGAAGAGGTTTTAAAGAAAAATGGAAGACAAAGCTAAATCTATGCAAACTGTAAAAGAATTCTTGCAAGTGCAACCACCCAGGTTCAGTAGACACTTTCCTGTTTCCAACAGAGCCACTCAAGGCAAATCCAGGCACTCAGGCTCCAGATACCAATCACAGGGTTCTTACAGGTCAAAACAATGGGGTGCCTCCACCTCCAAAACTGGAGGAAACAAAGCACAACCCTACAGTAAGCAGTCTCAATGACTTTCCTCTACCATCACCAAGCACTTACCATTTGGCAGCCCTCTTGGGGGAAAACTAGCACTTCATGCTCAAAATTGGCAGTTAATTACCCAGGACAAGTGGGTATTAAACATAGTATCCCAGGGGTACAGATTCCATTCCCATACTTTGCCAATTCCACACGGATGGCCAGATCTGCCACAAAACCAGTGGGCGGAGGCCCAGAAACAAGTCATGCCCCTCATGGATATGGGGGCTATTCAACCGGTACCAGAAAAGGAAAAAGGACAAGGTTTTTATTCAAGACTTTTCCTGGTACCCAGAAAAGACAATTCATGGCGTCCAATACTGGACTTATCAATTCTGAACACGTTCTTGGACATTGCAAAATTCAAAATGCTGACTTTACAACAGCTACTGCCTATGCTAGGCAGGAATGCTTGGTTAGTAAACTCTAGACTTAAAAGAGGCATACCTGCATATTCCAATAAGGGAATCATGCAGAAGATACCTCCGCTTCAAAGCAGGTTTTTTGCATTACCAATTCTCTGCACTGCCCTTTGGCTTATCTACTGTTCCCAGGGTCTTTACAAAGTGCCTGGCACCGGTAATTGCATTCTGCAGACAAAGAAGCATTCAGATTTATCCTTATCTGGATGACTGTCTCATTCAAGCAGAGGACAAGGACACTCTTCTTCAACATCTGGCATCTGAAAAAGGCTTTTAGCATGCCTAGGGTACACCAGAAATAAAAAGAAATCACAACTTGTACCCTCTCAAATAATTACATTCCTGGGTGCAAGCTTGAATACAACTGCCCAGATAGCTTACCTTATGCCAGACAAACAAAGGCAACTGACAACATACTTCAAACAAATGGCAACAAAAACCCAGTTATCTGCAAGACAAATTCTGCAGGCTTTGGGGTTCATGGCATCCTGCATTCTACTAATTCCATATGGAAGACTGCATATGAGGAAACTTCAATGGTACCTAAAAAGTTTATGGAGTCAACATTGTCACAGTCTGGAAACAATGATTCCTCTCATTCCTTGCCTACAACAGGAGTTTCTTTGGTGGGCAGAGACATGTCACCAAAACAAGGGACTGTCATTCACTCTACCCCCTGCCACCCAAACCCTAACTACAGATGCATCAGACTATGCTTGGGGGGCCCACGTGGCAGGGAGATGCATTCAGGGCAAATGGAGCCCATACCAAATGCATCTGCATATCAACCAGAAAGAAATGCTAGCTGTTCAGAATGCTCTAACAGCCTTCAAGGACTTACTTCATCCAGGACAACTACTGATAAAGACGGACAACACCACAGTTATGTGGTACATAAACAAGCAGGGGGGTACACATTCCTACCCCCTTTGCAGACTAGCCATGTCCTTTTGGAACACAGCCTTGACTTACCAAATACATCTTCAAGCTGAATTCCTGCCAGGAAAACAAAATACTCTGGCAGATGACCTAAGCAGAAATCTTATGGACCCACACAAATGGAAACTGGATCCACAAATCTTCAGCATGTTAACACAGAAATGGGGGAGCCCAGACATAGATCTATTTGCCTCTCCCCAGAATTATCAGTTGGACAAATTCTGCACAAGAACTCATCACAAAAAAGCATGGAAAGTGGATGCCCCATCCTTTAACTGGAAAAAATCTATCAGTCTATGCCTTTCCCCCTCTGCCTCTACTCTCCAAGGTCTTACTAAATGTCAGACAGGAAAAACCAAAAATGATCCTAGTTTCTCTGGACTGGCCTCACCAGCACTGGTACCCACTTCTAAGGAATATGTCTCAACTTCCTACATGGTACTTGCCTCAAATACCTCATCTACTGTCTCAGCAGAACAATCAAATTCTGCACACTCAGCTCCAAACTCTGAATCTTGCAGCATGGCTGATCAATTCATTTTTCAAACAACACCCCCTCAGTAAATCTGTGATGGGTGTCATTTTGGAAGCTAGAAGTCCTAGTACTAGAAAATCTTATGCTGATAAATGGAAGAGATTCTGTGCTTGGAACCAAGTACAAGGAACAGATGCAGCAAAGCCCAATATTCCTCAGATTTTACAATATTTGACTGAGATGCTTGATAAGGGCCTATCTTTTTCTTCAATAAAAATTCATGCCTCTGCCATTACAACACAGACCCTCCCCTCTTTTCTCATACTCTGCTTAAACAGTATCTTAGAGGGGCCAAATATTTAAGGCCTCCCAGAGGATCACCAACTCCTGCATGGGACCTCAGTTTTGTGCTGGAAAAACTCACCCTGCCTCCTTTTGAACCAGCAGCTACTGCGGATATAAAATTTCTATCTTGGAAAACAACTTTTCTCTTGGCAATCTCTTCAGCAAGAAGGGTTTCAGAACTACAGGCTGTCATGGCAGTCGAGCCTTTTATTATATTTTACCCAGACAGGGTGTCCCTCAGGACCAATCTTTCTTTTATGCCTAAGGTGGTATCCAGTGTGGCTCTTAACCAGACCATTCACCTGCCAACATTTTACCCAAATCCGCAGAACAAGGGGGAGCAGATTATGCATTCATTGGACATACACAGACAACTAAGATTCTACTTAAACATGACCAAATCTCTAAGAAAGTCTGAGCAACTACTGGTAGCATTTGCTGCAGGGTCAGAGGGGAAGGCTATATCAAAGCAGACTATTTCTAAGTGGATAAGCCACTGCATTCGTTTCTGCTACTTGCACCATGGTAAACCTGTGCCCAAGGGGATCAGATCACATTCCACCAGGGCTGCCTCTACTTCAGCAGCTTTTCTCAGAGGGAGTCCAACCAAAGACATTCTAGAAGCTGCTACTTGGAGCTCTTTTCATACCTTCACAAAGCATTATCATTTGCCTCTCTTCTCCAAATCCAGGGCAAGCTTTGCCACTGCAGTTCTGCATGACCTTACAGCTGCTCCTAATGCTGTTTAGTTCCATCCTCCCATCCATAGCTTTGGGATTCTACCCAAATGTAATGACTGCAACAGTGAAACACGAAGAATAGTACAGTTGTGTACACTTACCATAAATGTAGATGTTCGAGTGTATTCACTGTTGCAGTCCAGGTTACCCACCTGCCACTCCCCTTTCTATACCTTTTCTTTCCTTCACTATACACTAAAGCCTTTGTGGTGTATTTGCTTTTAGATGAAGGTATAGTTTATATTTCTAAAAGTGCATTTATATATATTTACTGTTTATATATATATAGTTTCTCCCCATTTGGGGGGCACCTGACATCTGGGGCAAGAAAAACTGAATAAAATGGCATCGGCTGCATGTTTTATACCCCTGACAACCTGACGTCATGGAAGTGGAGACAGCAACTGACGCTGGACCCAAGACTTTGTTATTCAGGCCGACTGAGGGCAACCTGCTAGCAGATTACCTAAATGTAATGACTGCAACAGTGAATACACTCGAACATCTACATTCATGGTAAGTGTACACAACTGTACTTTCTTAATATCCTCTGTTTAACCTTCTCTGACGCTCATGTCAAATGGCCTTTAGTTACCTGGTTCCAATGTACCACTGTGCTACTATTTTGCAGAGGTATCACACTTGTAATTTTACCTTTCCCAGTCCTACTGTTATGACCAACAATTTCCATTGCCAGATTATAAACACATCATCTCTTAGTGACATTATGGAGACCAGGTAGCGAGGGAAAGGGGACAACGTTTTTTCACATATTACTGATAAATCACAAAATGCAAAATGGCAAAATATCTGAAACAGTACTGCTTACTGACTATTTAAGTATGTGTTAAGTTGTACTGACTTGAAAGCATTTTACATTGGAAGGTAAATATGCACATTTCTTCAGTACAATATGGTCATAAATTGTCTTACTGAGCTCCTCTCAAAATAGCTCTCAACCAAACAGGGACACATCTCAAAAGAGTCAGGGAAAAATCCAGGAATCAATAAAATAGTAACAGTAAGATCCAGAGTCAAAGGATACTCTAAATACAAAAATAAGGGAAAAAACATTAATCATCTCCTGACAACTTTTTATCACTTTTACTATATCCAAATTCAGGTCCAGCCAAGGAACTGAAACTTCTTAACTAATCCTGTCATAATACGTCTTTCTCTCTACTCTGTTTTCACATATATCTGTTTCTTTGTATTTTATCCTTTTAGCCCGCTCAACAATTACTATTCTTGATCACATCTATTACTTATAAAAAATCCTTCCAAATATTCTAAATGCTTTAATCACAGTGCTTAAATGCATTATTCTTACTCAATGTACATATAATAAAAAAGGTGAGTTTCTGAAAATGACTGGCATAATCATAAACTTCCTGGTTTGTTTCATTACATAATCCATCTCTTGTTGTGGTTTAACTTATAACACAATAATAATGAAAAATATTTAGAATGGTATTTTATCACCTCTGCAAAAGCATATATTTCCATCTTTAAAACATGGCTGGCATTCATAGTAAGTCATGCATGTGTACAGTATGGACTTAAGCAAGTTGCAGACGTGCAGACATAGTACAGTTCAGAGCTCAGTGTTGCACGTGTGCAAGCCTCCACAAATCTCAAGAAAAGAAGACTTACAAAAGACACCGAGATGCTTAACAAAGAGGATTTATGAGTTTAGGCATTTTGCTACCCAAAAAGGCCAGCAAGTCTATGTCTTCTTTTTAGGGAAATTATGATTAACACATTTAGAATAATTAATAATGACGCAAATCTAAAGCATCACTAGTTACCTACCAAGAAGCATGAGAATTGCCTTAAATTTGATTTAGTAAGTATTAATAAATAATCAGAGTTCTTTCCCATGCCATGCTGAAAGGTTATGGCATACCTTTTCCAATTACAATAAGACTGGTTAAAATGGTGAAAGAATTTAAATTTGATCTTCAGAACTTGGCCATTAATCTCAGGTGTAAATCTAAAATTTTTGGTTACAGGTTCCTTTATGACCTCCTTATGAGATGCTGAGCACCAATTCATAATGAATGTCAACACCTTGCTCCAGTTCACCTCATGTATAACGTACATCATAAAGCTCTGAAATACTACCCTAGGTGGTATGTATAAAGCCTGCACATCTAAAAATTTGCTGCTCCCCTACTGCTATGTAACGCCTCAATATTTCTCAGCAAGCTTCACTATATTTGTACATTGCTAAATGCCATTTACCACATAACTGTTCATTTTGGACGTGGACTTCACTATTCAGAATACTACTCTTTGGCACCTTCTTTCAAATAAAAAAATTACATCAGGGTTTCTCAACACTGCTATCCCTTGTGCAGCACTTCCATGTGAATCTTGTAACAAGATAATCTCGATCAGCTCTGCACTTTCTGAAAACAAGGTGCTAGACTGAAAAAGTATATATTTTATTTTTTTTCTTAAGTAAATCCTTGCTATGATCTGTCACTGAAACGTGCCTTAACTCAACTACAACAGAGATGCAGTTGGAGGACCAGTTGAGGATTGTCATATTGATCACCTGACTACAACCTCCAATCACATCTACAATGCATGCTTGAATCAAACAGTAAAAAATTAAAGTTGAAATGTAAAAATGTACTGTTTTGGTGGTACATTTTCTGATATCAACAAAACAAAAGTGCATCATTTTGTTTTTCTTTTTTATGGACAACAGCTTTAAAAGGGGGGTGGTGAGTGCCCCTGCGCCAATGCCTAAATCTGCTACCAATGTGTAAATTTATAAAATATTTTTCTGTGGATTTATGCTCTGTAAAAATTTGTGGGCTTAAAATCTGCTGCAAGAGGGGTGAAGTACTATCATTGCTCAACAGACAAGAGGCTTAAACTGGCTTTATACTAGGATATATGAATGTCTGTAGCATAAAAACATAAGAAATAAGACAAATGTGGCCATAAGCTGGCAACCAATTCCTCTAACAGCTTGCCTAAAAGGCAAGGAATAGCTATACTGACAACAAATAATCGACTCCTTAGAAAGCTAAAACTAACCACTCTAGCCTCTGACAATCTGCCAGTTAGGCACCTAAAGCTAACTGATGCACCCTCTCTGCTATCTCTTTTCCATGCTCATCAATCATTCTATATCTGAAACCACTGTCCCAGCAATGTGGAAACAATCCTTTATTCTAATTTTGCATAAGGGTGACACTTCCACAGAAATGTCAAATTTCTACCCCACTTCTGTCTTCTTCTTCTGTCATCTTGTCAAAAATACTTGAAGGGTGTGTCTGTAAACAGGTTCTTCAAAACCTCCAGTTCAAAAATCTCCTTTCACACTGTCAGCATGGCTTTCACCCCAGTCATAGCACATCCACTGTCCTACTGTCCTTCCTTAATACTATATACCTGCAGAGAAATGAAAACAAACTCGTTGGCACAATTTTCCATGATCTTTCCAAAGCTTTTGATAGTGTCTCCCCTCCGACATTACTGCACACTCTTCACTCACTTGGTTCCTCTGCTAGCACAGCAACTGCTTACAAGCAGTCAAACAGCATGGCATCTTTTCTGCGTACATAGCGGTATCTACTGGCATACCACAAGGTTCCATTCTTGAACCTTTATCATTTAACCCTTTCATTAATAATGCTGCTTTGCCTCAGCTCATGAAACATTAATTCAATAAGCAGATGATATTAGTTTAATCTGCTCACCAGCATCCCCTCCTCACTACAGTCACTCCCGAATCATTCTCCTCTATAGAAACCTGTCTCGCTCACAACTGCACCTAAACCCAATAAAACAAAAAGAATACTCTTCACTCTTAGATCCCATATGATATAAACTCAGACTTTACACTCCTCTTTTCTCAAAATGTACAATTAGAAATAGTCTTACAAGCCAAACTATTAGGGATTATCCTAGACGATCAACTCAAATTTGACAAACATATTCAATACTTACTGTGAAACATTCAATATGAATAAGGCCTCCTTTACTGAGCCTCTAACTTTCTTACTGCAGAATCACTCAGAACATCTACTACATCGCATCTCCAATCAAACTTACTCTATACCTCACCTTTCTTTACAGACATAAACACGGCATCAATCCAAAAATTAGAACAGTGCTGCAACAACACTGTTAATGTTTTTTACCAAAATTGCCCAACTCGACTCATCAATAATCTGCCTTCAATTTGTAAAAAAGCATCAGCTATACAGAGCTAAAGAGAGCAGACAGAATTCTCTTTTTTTCTGACAAATGCTCCTCCCTCACACCACTCCTACAATGGCACACTCCCACAAAGCCACCCTCACTCTTAAGACAAATTTACTTCAAAAAGTCATACAATGCACTTGGTGACTACCTATATTCCAATTATATATCCACATTGTGGGGTGCCCCCCTACTTCTATTTGGCTAATATCCTTCCCATCTATTCCAAATCAAACTAAAAGGCTACCTATTTAATCCCTCATTCCAGTTACCTGGCAAAGCAAGCCATTATGTCTTTGCTTTTCTTCTATAACTATTCATATATTACATTCAAATGTTGTTTTCTTTAACTCTATTGTTTTCCTCTTTTCATGCTGTCTGCCCATTTTCATCTTAGAATTCTCCAATCTTAATCTCCCTTCCAACTCTAAACTGTTATAATTTCACATTCACTAAATCTCTCTTACTCTGTAAACTGTTCCAGCAATCTTCCATTTAATAATGTCACCTTGCTGTCCTGTCTTTTCATAATTATAATATTTTCTACACTCATTAATATCCCCTCCATATTCCTCCTTCTCTTTCCACAATAAGTATCTGACACTGCTTTGTAACTATTTTTTCTACCTTCTCCTGTAAGCAATCATTGTACTAACCATTCATTTTAAAATGTATTGGATATTTTTCTGTGTTGTCTACATTTTTTTTCTTTTTATTGTTAGATAGTATAATTTTGTGGAGCATTTTTCCCTGGGTCTCCTCTGAAAAGTGTGTTTGCATGGCCCATTTGTACCATCTTGACAATCAAACATAAACAAGCAAACAGATACATAAAACAAGTTGATTCTGAAATGGTAGATATATGGCAGGATATCCATAGCCATGGGATACCTTGGTGGGTAATTGCTTAATGTTCCCTTTTTGTGTCTCCACTGGTACTAGAACAAATCTTGGAGAGCCTCTCCTCTGAATGTGTAGGTAAGATATGGAATTCAGTTCATCCCAGGCATGTGGTCAGAAAAAAAAACTATTCTTAGTAAAACTAAAGAAAAAAACTGCCTAGCATCTCTCTGAAACTGCTTATGTACTAAATGCAGAGTAAAGTTCAAACATCACAATTCATCAAAACTGACCAAATTAATAACACCTATGGAAAAACTAAAATATTAACTGGAATATAAAACATACAATGGTATTTCACATACTCTCACTGTCCTTGACCTTTCACCTTTTTTTCTGCTGTGTATACTATACTATTTTATACGTTGTTTCTCTTTTTTATTTTCATCTTTGCACAGAGACCATAATAAATGTCCACTCCCCATAAAATCCTCTACTCCCTTTCATATTAAGTATGCTTTAACTTCTTGTGCATTACTTAAAATAACTATTATCAAACATCTTTTTGTAATACGTATTAAAATCATATCCTTATTACATAGTGCCTGACATTGTAACTATTTTTTCTCCATTCTCCTGAAAACAATAATTGGAAGCATAATACACATTTATATTGCTTGTTTTAATTTGTATCATATTTTGAATGTTGAGCTTTCCTCCCTAGGATTCTGCTAAGAAATTGGCTTTTATCCTGGTCAACAAATAAGTAAGTAAGTTAGTAAATAATAAACACAGTTGTTGCATTGGGCAGAGGTGCAGCTCTATAGTGTGTGATTAGGCTTCCCTACAGTTGCTTGAAGTGAAAGTGTTCATGCATTAGAATGACTTAGAGAAAAAAATTGAAAAGCATAACGCTGAATGCTGTTTCCCATATGAAATCATTGCTGATATGGTTTCTCTAAGTGTGCATTGGCAATGACTCACTTGATATTTATCCCTTCTTTGAGTTGATGCATCTGTGAAGTTGGTATATATAAGTTCAGAAGTAAGTGGGCCACCCCCCCCACATTCGGTAAAACAATAAATATTAATTTTTCACCCGTCTTTCAGACATTTTTTTCATCCTTTTGAATCATTGGCTTTAAAGAAGTTGGTGTTTCACAGCAGTATCTGTGACTAGCCGCTTATCAGACCCACATGACACTGGTCTAAAGCAAGGATATCACCTCTTTTTAAATTTCTGAAGGCTTAATGGAATATCATTTAAACATTAGAGACACCCTGCTTGTCACACATTATTCCCATGTCACGAGGAACATTTGACTTACTCTCTGAGTTTCTTCATCAAGCCATCTTACAGTTATTTCTGATCTTGCTCCATTGGACACAGACCCACCTATCCTGTGAAGGTTAAGCCTTATATTGTTTAAACATCAGAAGCCAGGCAACTTGATTACAGTCAACCTATCTGATTCTCTGTACAGGTCTTACAGGATATATTAAAGGACTATGTATATAATTGCCTTTCAAAAATCTGTACAAAATTGCTTCACACACTGGATAAAGAGCTGTCACCTCTGGCTCTAAATTTTACTGAAGCAGCAGCAATGGGCTTTAGTAGGAGGAGTTGCTACAATCAAGATTATAAAACACTAACATTCAACATCTTATACTGAGGAAAACAGAGGTAATCACTGAGAGATTAATTTAGGATTTCAGTACACTGCCACCAAGAGCTACCCATAATGCAAGGTTCCATCTTAGGTTAAATAGTGTCAGGTATGGAATGTTACACACCACCACTGTACCCTCAATCCTCACCACTGGCAACAGTGGGGGATATGCACTGGGAGGATGACAAGGTTCATGCACAGTATTTCCAGATGCAGCTCTCGGCATTTAGTGCAATTTTTCTAAAGAGCACACAGAGACCACAGTCAGTCCGGGGCTGGTTTCTCCTTCTTTCTCCAGATCCTCAATAAGACTCCCAACTGGCACAGCTATAGAGTTGAGATTTCAGCTGAGTGGCCAAGCCAATACCTCCAGCACCCTCTCTGTCCAATCAGTGGTTTGTGTCCCTGCCCAAGTAGCTGACACTTACACTCACTGAGGTTTGATTTACACACACATACACACGCACACACACATGCACACACACACACACACACTGGGAAAGGCTGGCACAGGTTTACTAGCTATGTTCCCTTTTGACCAGACTATAAGGTAGTTATCACTGCCACCAGCCATCTCCGTATCTAATACTTAAAGGCCCTTAACAAAGGGTGTCCAATCTTACTGTGCAATATTAATATTAATACAAATGGTAGTTTGACCAAGAGCAAGGCTATTAGGAGTGGCCTAAACAGTATCACTAAATAAATATGCAAGTACTCTCAGAACTTAAATATCTCTAGACAGATCAGCCACAATAAAATGTTTAAATATATTTAATAATAAATAATAAAAAAAGACAATACTAAATATATATTTAGAATGACACCAGAGTTAAAGATCACAGGAAATATTTAAACATTGCAGGACAGTCTCAAATAAATAAATAAAAATATCTAAACTAAGCTTTGCTATATTCCTGACTATATCTAACAGAATTATACTGTTCCCTAGAAACTTACTTGCAGAGCAAGGCAAATGTGCTGAATGGATCTTCTAGCTGTTGACAGGTCAAAGACAGAATACATAATGCTATGTCTCACTAAGATTTCTCAAGTTAATACCTCAAATATTACTGCTGGAATGGCTTACAGAATGACATTTCTTGTCATCAGACTTCTAGTTCCCTGGTCCAAACAACCATTGATGGCATCTGGCAGCATTTAGCATCTACCTGTGAAAATACACAGACCTAAGATCTTTGGGCAGACACTGGAAGTTATAAAACAATTGGCTTACTTCACATTTTAGAACTAGTAATTATTTCACCTTAAAGACAATACAGAAAACTTCTCAGCACAGACATTGTGTCTCCTTGCTGCATTGAAACTTAAAGATACCATCTTTTATGACATAGCCATAAAGTAATTTAATTTCAGTTATTTTTCTGAAGTTAACCTCCTGTATTCCAGTTTTCACTGTTAAAATATATACATTTAAATGGTTTACATTCAAAACCTGGAAACTGCATTGGTCAACTGTCATGTGGTTGAATGGCAGTTTTCAATTCAGCAGAATGTTGAACCATAATGTATCAACTATACTACAGTGAATGGGTAGTGTAGTTCAAGTATTTGGGTTCAACGTTGTGCAGGGAGATTGCGGTTTAGTGAGAAACAGGAAATTAGCCCATTTCCTCACTGTAGTGCAATCTTGGAGCTGGATTATTTAATGTGCAATTAATGTGTGGGGGGTGCAGGTGGGTCTACCTCCCTGAAAAATAGTAGAATTGATGTACTGTTGAATGTAGAGTGTCTTCTTTTTCTTCTTCTTTTGGCTTTTCCAGGTAAGGGGTCACTACAGTGGATCACCTGTTCCCATTTCTTCCTATCCTCTGCATCTTGCTCTGTCACACCAACCACCTGCATGTCCTCTCTAACCACATCCATAAACCTTATCTTAGGCCTTCCTCTTTTCCTCTTACCTGGCAGCTTCATCCTTAGCATCCTTTTCCCAATATACCCAGCATCCCTCCTCAGCACATGTCCAAACCAATGTAATCCCGCCTCTCTGGCTTTGTCTCCAAACTGTCCAACCTGGGTTGACCCTCTAATATACTTATTCCTAATCCTGTCTACCCTCATCACACCTAGTACAAATCTTAACATCTTTAATTCTGCCACATCCAGCTCTGACTCCTGCCTTTTTGTCAATGCCACTGTCTCCAACCCATATAACATAGCTGGTCTCACTACCCTTTTGTAGACCTTCCCTTTCACTCTTACTGGTACTCATCTGTCACAAATCACTCCTGACAATCTTCTCCACCCACTCCACTCTACCTGCGCTCTCTTCTTCACCTCTCTTCCACACTCGCCATTACTCTGAACTGTTGATCCCAAGTATTTAAACTCATTAACCTTTGCCAACTCTACTCCCTGCATCCTCACCATTCCTCTATCCTCCCTTTCATTCACACACATATATTCCATCTTAGTTCAGCTGACCTTCATTCCTCTCCTCTCTAGAGCATATCTCCACCTCTCCAGGGTCTCCTCAACCTGTTCCCTACTCTCACTACATATCACAATGTCATCTGCAAACATCATAGTCCACGGGGACTCCTGTCTGATCTTGTCTGTCAACCTGTCCATCACCAGTGCAAATAAGAAAAGGCTGAGAGCTGATCCTTGATGTAATCCCACCTCCACCTTGAAAGCATCTGTCACTCCCACTGCAGATCTCACTGCTGTCACACTACCCTTGTACATATCCTGTACCATTCTTACATACTTCTCTGCCACTCCTGACTTCCTCGTACAATACCACAACTCCTCTCTAGGCACCCTGTCATATGCTTTCTCTAAGTCCACAAAGCCCCAATGCTTCTGACCTTCTCTGTACTTCTCCATCAACACTCTCAGAGAAAACATCGCATCTACAGTGCTCTTTCCTGGCATGAAACCATACTGCTGATCACTGATCATCACCTCCCTTCTTAACCTAGCTTCCACTACTCTTTCCCATAATTTCATGCTGTGACTGATCAGTTTTATCCCTCTGCAGTTACTACAGCTCTGCACATCACCCTTATTCTTAACATTGGTACCAAAACACTTTTTCTACACTCCTCAGGCATCCTCTCACTTCCCAAGATTTCATTAAACAATCTGGTTAAAAATTCCACTGCCATTCCTCCTAAACACCTCCACGCTTCCGCTGGTATGTCATCTGGACCAACAGCCTTTCCATTTTTCATCATCTTCATAGCTATCCTTACTTCTGCCTTGTTAATCCATTGCACTTCCTGATTCACTATCCCCACATCATCCAGCCTTCTCTCTCTCTCATTCTCTTCATTCATCAGCCACGCAAAGAACTCCTCCCATCTGTTCAACACATTCTCCTTGCTAGTGAGTACATTTCCCTCATTATCCTTTATCACCCTTACCTGCTGAACATCTTTCCTAGCTTGGTCCCTCTGTCTAGCCAATCGGTACAGGTCCTTTTCTCCTTCCTTAGTGTCCAACCTTTCATGCAACTCTCTGTAAGCCTTATCCTTAACCACCTCTCTCTTTACCATGCACCTCATCTCCTTATACTCCTGTCTACTTTCTTCATCTCTCTGACAATCCCACTTCTTCTTCACCAACTTCTTTCTGCGTATACTCTCCTGTACTTCCTCATTCCATCACCAGGTCTCCTTGTCCTACTTCCTCTGTCCAGATGTCACACCAAGCACCTTTCTAGCAGTCTCCCTTACTAGCTCTGCTGTAGTAACCCAGCTATTCAGTAACAATTCACTGCCACCCAATGCCTGTCTTAACTCTTCCCTGAACTCCACCTCACAATCACCCTTTTTCAATTTTTGCCATTTGATCCTTGATGCTGCCCCCACACTCCTCCTCCTCTTCTTGATCACCAATGTCATTCTGCAGACCACCATTCTATGATGCCTAACTACACTTTCCCCCGTCACCACTTTACAGTCTCCAATCTCCTTCAAACTGACCCTCCTGCATAGGTTTAGAGTGTAATGGTATATTAATGTGCATAGCAGGAGGTGACTGTTATCACCTCCTGCTATGTCGAATACATAGATCTACAGGTGTCGATGTATTCATTTTTCCCTTGTTTGCTCTTTCAAAATTCCAAATTTCAATAGTAAAGCCATTTAAACAGTTACAATAGTGCATGTACACTTCTGTTTTCTTCCAGCAGGGCACATTGTAAATACATTTCAAGCACAAGCCCTCTTCAAAATATCTTCTCAACACACAAACCTGTACAGAGCAGTCTGATAAACTCAACATACAGTTGTAATACATGTGTAACACAAGCATCTTATATAAATCATTTTGATATTCACTAGTGACATATAATTATTTACAAACCTCCAGATAGCTGTGTTGGCAGTATCTCCCTTCATCACATGGAATATCAACTGTTAAGCTTTTGCATTAAAGCAAACTAATAAGGGATAAAGGGGCAATGTTAATGGCATTCTGGTAATATATGCTCAAAATATATTGGACCCTGAAGGATAACCTGATATATAAAACATGGTTGGGAAATCTTTATCATCTTAGACTTACTGGAGAAGAGGATGATGCAGAGAGGTTGACTAGGCCTACTCAAAATTTGTAGGTACACTCAACATTTGGTCAGATGTGAGCAGACAAAGGACAAGGCCTGATGTAATACCAATGGAACTCTTTAATTACATGGTACACAACAGGCTCCTGGATTTTAAGGCATTGATAGCTCAGGCATTGAAAAATATTATTGTCTTGGGCATAGGTACTGGAAGCTGTTGAAGACTGGGGAGCGGAGAGCAAGAGGGGCACTTAGTGATTTAAAAGGGGCAAATGTTTTAAAGTTATTTACTACCATTACATGAGCATCAGTGTGATGCAAGCTAAGTTTCATTAAGGATAATTGCACATACATTTCTTACAGAATTAGAAATGAAGCCAACCTGTGTTGATAGGAGTTGGTATGTGTTAAAGAAGCAATGGCAGTACTGTTAAATCAAGCATGCCATTCTGAAGTATGTTACTCTTTTCAGTACAACTTATCAGTGGACAGGAATTAGCTGACAAAAGTACTTGATGCAGTACTTCACCTGCATAGAGAGAACTGCAATAGCTTTGTAAGCAGGGATGCAATGGATCTATTTCTGACCATAGTACTGACATACCCTACACTTTATATTGTGCAGCTGTAAATATGCAAGCTGTAGTACTACTAAAGCTTGTGTGTTCCCTACTTCATAATAAAGTTTACAGTGGGCTGCCAGGACTGTGGTCAGAAATGCACAAACACAAAGTCCCATCTTATATTCTACTTGGCATGCAGTAACAGTGGGGGAAAATACTGTGTCTGAGTTTGGAGTCTAAGAAGCAATAAATGAAATAAAATGCAATGCAAGCTTGTATACAAGTCAGCCATTATATATTGAAGTAGAAAGTGTCTCAGCAGAACTGCAAAACTGTTGGTAGGATAATACTATATCATACAAACTAGAAATGTAAATAAGAGGATTGCACCTACGTATCACTTACCTACGTATCACTTACCAGCAGAACTGCAAACCAAGTACTCCACTTATTACATCGGGTATTTCAGGTTGGATTATACAGCTGGCAGTAACAGACTTCACAGCATAGTATTGTATCACCTCAAAAGTTCAATACTGATGCTTCCACACAGATTTCACAGCACTAAATGAAAGCAGTGATTAGCATAATAGACATTCAGGGCAGTCAAATTATATATAGTAAATGTAGCAGCATTTTCAATGCAAAGTGACATCATACTGAAATACTTTTCAATGAATCTGTTTCTGAATCTGCATTCACCTTTTCCATGCCATACATCCTGACCAAATCTTACTATAGCACAATTAAACTATGGCAGTAACAAGCTACACAGAAGACACTGTAGGGTATACTTATTTATTCTTTGTTAAGTAGGTAAGGGGAGTGGTTCAAACAACTCTTTTTAACCATGACCTGAGCTCACACAATGTAACAGAATGTAGACAATGAAATATCATAACAAAAAGCCATATAGACTAAACACTACAAAACTGTATGAAAATGTAGGCTACAAAACAGGGACTGTAGTATGGTGTAAATTAAATTAATGTATCAAGGATAATTTGGCATATTGAAAAAGCAACAGTTGTATACATATTATTTACAATTTACAGTGAGTAAAACATTGTACCCAAGTGAATCTGTTTAAAACATTATACCCAAGTAAAGGTATTTAAATACATTTTGCAGCAAGTCAAACAATACTGTATCTTGCTCTTTTAAAATTAGTGGGTCTCCACTGAGACAGCTAAAGCTTAAGCTACCCTCAAAGGCAATACACAGTTGTGCACAGAGCTCATTGCAAATGGAGCTATCTATACTGAGGTAGAAGATATAGCAAGCCTATTGTCCAACAAATTCAGCTTCTGCTTTACCCTTCTCTCCCCCTCAACTTTCCCTCAGAAAATATCAAATATAACTTTTTCTGCCCTCAATATCCTTAATGCTCTCTCTAAGGCCAAGAACACTGAATCAGTGTGCCCAGACAGTGTCCCAGGATGCCTTCTAAATAGTGTGAAACATGACCTATCAGACCCTCTGGAATTAATATTTAACTGTAGCCTCCAAACAGGCTTTGTGCCTCATGAATGGAGGATAGCAACAGTCATCCCTCTGTGCAAAGGTGGGCCATCTACAGACTCTGGAAACTACAGACAAAAGTCTCACTAGCCTTATATGCAAAACCATTATCATAGAAATGATAAATAGTGATCTAGTAAACCTCCAGACACTGGACTCAACCCGGTTTGATTTCATCAAGGACAGGTTAAGTCAACTCAAGTGGTGGAGTTCTTTGAAAAGGTCACCAAAGCAATGGGTAAGGGCAAAATGGTTCATACTACCTACCTTGACCTGGTCAAGACACTGGAAACAATACCCCACTTGGGCATTGGTGACAAATTCAAGACGTTAGGTACAAACCCATATGTCACCCAGTGGATAGGTAACCGGCTCACAGACACGAGCACTAAATCAGTGAGCCCAGACAATGTCCCAGGATGCCTTCTAAGCAGTGTGGAACATGATCTGTCAGACCCTGTGGAATTGATATTTAGCTATAGCCTCCAAACAGGATTCATGCCTTATAAATGGAGAACAGCAACAGTCATCCCTCTGCACAAAGGTGGGGTATCTACACACCCTAGAAACTACAGACACAAGTCTCACTAGTCTTGTATGCAAAACCATGGAAAGAATTATCATGGAATTTATCAGTAATGATACAGTAAACCTCCAAACACTGGACTCAACCCAGTTTGGTTTCATCAAGGTGAGGTTAAGTCAACTCAAGTGGTGGAGTTCTTTGAAAAAGTCACCAAAGCAGTGGGTAAGGGCAAAATGGTTCACACTGCCCACTTTGACCTGGGCAAGGCCCTAGAAACAATACCCTACTTGGGCATTGGTGACAAATTCAAGAGGTTAGGTACAAACCCATATGTCACCCGGTAGATACATAACTGGCTCACAGACAGGACCCAGGAAGTTAGAATTGGGGAGACCACCTCTACAATGAGGCCAATCACAAGTAGAGTCCATCAGGGGTTGGTCAATGGACCACTCCTTTTTGGCATTCACTTCTCGAAGTCAAGGCCAATGTTAATGGTCTCTGGCTGACTAAATTAGTAGATGATTGCAAATTAAGAGCTGTCATTGAATCCCATGCCTACATAAATGTATTGCAGGAAGGGCTGACACAGAAACAACCAGTGTCAGAGCCATGGATGAACACTAAATGCCAAGAAATGCATAATCATATCCTTTGAGAAGTCATCCACCCCTGCTATCATATTGACACATCCCTTAGAATTGACCCAGTGCTCAGGGACTTGGGGAGAATCATAGACAGTAATATAGCCTTTGACTATCACATGTCTACAGTAGTGATGAAAACAGTCAAAATAGCACTACATGTTAATTTGTATTACTTGCTGCACAATGTATTCAATTGTTCTAGGAAGATGAAATGCATGTGTTAGCACTGAACTAAAACAGGTTACTTTACAACTTCACAAAAAAGTGAAGTCTCTGTTCATTTTTCTGCACAAATTCCTTCAGAATTTCTTTATACTTCAGCTTGTCAGTCCTTTCTTTGTGGATGTGCAGAAGCATTAAATGAGTGTACCTTTTCTCTGCCATAATAGATCTTAAATATGATTTTATTTTGTGTTGGGTAGAAAATGTCCTTTCCCCAATTGCTGTACTCATTGGTACAAAGAGGTAAATTTGCAATAGCTTTACTAATTCAGTGTACAGCATTTGCTGTTGGCAGTCCTTGTTCACCAAAGCATCAATCATAGTGTCAATAGAATGCACAGTTTTCACCTCTGGGCGCACCTGCTGTGTAAGTCCTGGGAGCAGCTGCAGCTGTGCAGTCAAACTATCAATGTTTATGTCTTTACCTCCATACATTCTCTCAAGTTGAGGTGGAAAAGCAAATGAAGTGCTATTGGCTGCTTGAAGCAGCTTATCCTCCTTGGAAAATAGTATGGTGTATGTTTCCTGATCAAAATGACGGTTGAGTTCAGAAAGGCATGCATCGATACACTCAAAGTACATTTGATGGTACCAGTCTTTAGCAGAATCATAGTGGTGATGAGATGCAGAACCATCCTGTAACCTTGCTGAGATTGTTAAAGAGCCAGAGCTTCCTAGAAAGCACACAATCTGTATTTGCTGAGCTTGTCGTTGATGGTGTCAAAGACTTGATCAAAGTTATTATGCTGTCTTTGCAAGTTTAACTTGAGGTTATTTATAGTAATTTTTGTAGTTTGTGCTATCACTGTTTTCGCTTGTAACATACTTGCTACTTGTTCCGATACACTAAATATGTTATAGGAAACAATAAGTCCAAAATATGTTATAAACTTGGTCATCATCGTTAACAACCCTCTGGTTTTACTTCGTACATCATAAATCATGTCATGTTGAAGGTCTTGTAAAGGGTCATACAATCTTTTATAGTTGGCTAAAATACCCTTAATGCTCTTTGCTCTAGCTGTCCATCTTGTTGGACAGAGTAAATGCAATCCTATCATACTATGTTTTGCTTGTATTGCTCAGGCTGTGGATTGTATTTCATTACTGAAACTAAGTGGAAATTCCTTAAGATTCCAAGAGCAGGATAAGTTATTTCTTACACTTATTTCACTAAATTGCACTTCTGAAATGCTTATAATTGTACTATACAGTTGATGTACTACATTTTGCACTGTTATAAAGCTTTTTTTATTGTTTCACTGCATTTATGTACTGTTTTATACTGTTTTAACTGTATTTTTCATTGCTAGATGCTGTTTCATTACTCTAATTGCATGTTTACTGAATTACTTAATTGTAAACTGCTTTTTCATACTGAGAGTTGTATTTTCTATTTGTGAGTGCTCTATCTGAGCTTTTTTGTGCATTAACTAGGAGCTGTAATAGTGTGCATTACTATAATTGTCTGTTTACAGTTAAAAGCATTCTCTAGAGTCTGCTTGCTTCTTGATCTGTTTAAAACTTTCATTTAGTGCTACAGCTAGGAACTGTAATAGTGTGCATTACTATAATTGCATTTTTATTAAATTACTAAATTGTAAACTGCTTTTTCATACTGAGACTTGTATTTTCTCTTTGTAGGTGTTCTTTCTATGCTTTTAAAGTGAGGTTTATGTGTTCTGCTCAGGTGGCAGAATTTTGATAGAGACCTGTTGTCTAGGCCTGGTAGTTTTGTTTGAGTTTCCTGTGTTTCTGGCAGCCATTTTCTGCTGATAGTCTGTCTTCATTATTATTGAGAGTAACAAGGCCTCCTGATCTTTTATAGTACGAGTGATTGGGTAATAGCAGGGGCTGAGTAGTAATTTGATCTTTTAACTCTTCCATCCTTACTGGTATATAAACCCTGTGTCTTGAAAAGGTTGAAAGGTTGTGCTTGTATTGCTCAGGCTGTCGATTGTATTTCATTACCGAAACTAAGTGGAAACTCCTTAAGATTCCAAGAGCAGGTTAATTTATTTCTTACACTTATTTCACTGAACTGCACTTCTGAAATGCTTATAATTGTGCTATTCAGTTGATCTACTACATTTTGTACTGTTATAATGCTTTTTTATTGTTTCACTGCATTTATGTACTGTTTTATCTGTACTTTTCATTGCTAGATACTGTTTCATTACTCTAATTGCATGTTTACTGAATTACTTAACTGTAAACTGCTTTTTCATACTGAGAGTTGTATTTTCTGTTTGTGAGTGCTCTATCCGAGCTTTTCTGTGCATTTTTGATTTTTTGAGGTTTCTGTGTTCTACAGCTAGGAACTGTAATAGTGTGCATTGCTATAATTGTCTGTTTACAGTTAAAAACTTTCTCTAGAGTTTGCTTGCTCCTTGATCTGTTTAAAACTTTCATTTAGTGGCTACAGCTAGGAACTGTAATTTTTCCCACCCACCCTCCCTAGTGTTGTGGTGTTCTTATACTTGGTGGATTTGCAGTTGGAAGCCCATGCTGTATATCTGATCTGTGGCACTCCTCCCAGCCTAGTGTCATTAGTTCATTCAATCTAATAGAGAACATTTGTGAAGGCCAACCCACTCAGATTCTTAACGTTGAATTAACTTCTGTTCCAGCTTTCTCCATTTCCACTTTTACTGAAAAAAAAAATTCTAAGCTTGCTTTCCCCCTTTCCTGTGGCAGGTCTTGTCCAGATATGGATTTGCTGTGTCCAGGACTGTTTGTGAGCTCCTGAGCCCCACCCCACCCCACCACTTAACTAGGGTTAAACTATTCCTGGCGCCATAAAGTCTGCTCTTCAAATTTTGCCTTGCAACTAGCCAGCTTTTTAGTTTTAGCACTCAGATATGTTACTTTGAGCTCAGCACTTGTTCAGAACTTGTTGTAAGCACTACATAAGTTACAAATTACTACAGCACTCAACTTTCCTCACTTATCTAGAAGAAAACAGTTTTTAGTACTTAATAAATAAGCACCTATTCAGGCATGTCTAAAGGTCAGCTCCCAGTGTTTTCTCCTGTCTACCTGATGAACCTGGGCATCTTGGGACAATGCAGCAATTGCCTCATGTACACAGACAACCCTGTCCTCCTACCACCCAACACTACGACCTGTGAGAGATGCACTTATATAGCCAAACTGGTAGCAAAGCTTTCTTCACCGAAGATTGAACTAGACAGTCAAGATGAAAAGGTAAACACTTGCACCGCACCACACTCATCACATAGTCCCTCAAAACCTACACCACCAAAACACACACACAGAAGCACAAAACACACACCTACATTCACGGAGGCTCTCAGTAAAAATCTGCCCAAACAACAGAGACCTCCAAACCAGAAATGCAAGCAACCTCCACCCTCATCACAACCCAAATGACACATAGCCCACATACTCAGTGTGCCACTCAACTACAGCCCATAAGGCATAACGTACCCAACACTCTAGTCATAGGTGACTCTATAGTCAGGCACACTGATGTTCCACTCACCAGGCTAAACAAGGAAAAAGTTACTGTCAGCTGCCTGTTGGGTGCCAGGATCTGCCACATAATGCAACCACTCAGGTCACTCCACAAGTACAAATATGACTCTGTCATTGTCCATGTTGGTGTGAATGACCTGAGACATACCTCCCTTGACTACATGAAAATAGACATAGAGGAGCTCTCCGATCTTGTATCCCTGGCAGGTATGACCCTAGCCCTGAGTAGCATCCTGCCATCACCCAGAATGATACCACAGTACAAGGACAAAATGATTGACTTTAAAAATTGGCTAAGCTTTTGGTGTCATTCTAAGGGAATCCAGTATCTGTCTGCCTGGGATGACATGATCGACAGACCACTCTGCTTTGCCAGAGATAGCCTGCACCTGTCGCCCTTGGGATTTTGGATACTGAAAAGTCTTTTGCCACCCCTATAGTGCCTTTTTTAGGCAAGGTTCAATTGACAAATTCACCACCATAACAGGTACAAGCAAGCAAAACCTGAGGGTAATGCTACTCAATGCTAGAAGTCTAAACCTCAAAATGCACTCACTCGAGGCACTCCTTAAAGTGGAGAACATTGACATCTGTGCAGTGACAGAGACCTGGTTCAAACCTCCAGAGAGCACCCCTGCATTACCAGGGTATAATTCATACCACACCTTTCGGCCACCAAACTCGGACAGAAACACTAAAGGTGGTGGCGTGTCCATATTCATTAATGATATCCACACATCCAAGCTACTTGCTCAGCATAATGCATCCAAGATTATCCAAGTTCAACTAACTCTGGGCAAAACCGCAATCCAGATTGTAGCTTGCTACAGACCCCCCACCATGCCCCAGGATTCCCACTCCTCTTTTCTTGATACACTGGGAAATATTAAGGTACAACCCAACACTCTAATAATGGGTGATTTCAACTATCCTACCATTAACTGGGAAAACTACTCACATACCAACTCTTTTGCTCAACATTCTCTGGAAATCATCAATTCCAATGCCTTGGATCAACTTATCCACACCCCCACCAGGGGCAGCAATATCCTAAACCTGGTCATCACCAACATGAGCGACCGGTGTTCCACACCAGAGGTCGGCTCCTTGTTGGTCAGATCCGACCACAAGTTAATCACCATAGACATCCACATCCCGCTCCCACCCCCCATTAGGAAAACAAATGTAAAAAATGTCTCCAAAGCCAAAGCCAACTTCATGCTTCTTAAGACAGAAGTGGCAAACTTCATGGCACCCATGCAGATGGGCAATAAAGGTACGACTGCCGAATCCTACACAAATACACTTTATAAGCACTTACAAGAGTGCATGGATCGTGCTATCCCTAACAGAACCAAGATGCTATCCTCCAAAAAAGGAAGCCAATCTGGTGGTCTTCTGCCATAAACAAACTTTACAACAGAAGAAAGAAACTGTTACAAAAAAGAGTAAAATCCCAAGATTGGAGGAACTCCTTGGTCAGCCTCAGTAAGAGCTGAGATCCCTCATAAAATCCTCCAAAGCTAGTTATGAAAACAAAATCGCCACTGATTCTAAAGACAACCACAAAGCATTCTATAACTATGTCAAGAATCTCAATGGCAACACTCAGATCTGCTCTGAGTTACAGCACAATGACACTAAATATACAGAACCAACTGATATTGCCAACATTCTGGCAGATAGGTTCAGTGCTAACTTTACTCCCCTCTCACCCCCTAAAGGGCCCATCTTTATACCAGAAGAATGCAAAGTTCCTGTAATCACGGCTGCACAGGTAAAAACCTCACTCTCCAAAGCCAAGAACGCAGCATCCATGGGACCTGACAACATCCCAGGCTGACTTCTACACGAACTACAGAATGAACTGGCACCCCACCTAAGTACCATGTTCAATCATAGCCTCACCTCAGGCTTTGTACCCACTGAATGGCACACTGCGACTGTTATCCCACTCCACAAGGCCACAACAGACCCCGGGAACTACTGCCCCATTAGCCTGATGAGCCTGGACTGCAAGGCCATGGAATGTATGATCATGGAACTTATAAACAAAGACATTGGATATCTCCAAACTCTGGACCCCACACAGTTCAGATATGTAAAAGGCAGACCATATCTTCTAAACCTGATAGACTTTTTTGAAGTAGTCACCAAAGCCATAGATGAGGGTAAGGTGGTTCACACAGCCTATCTAGATCTCGCCAAGGCATTCGACACCATCCCCCACTCTGGAATTATAGATAAACTCACTAAACTAGGTATAAATCCCTATGTCACAAGATGGGTTGCCAACTGGCTTACTGACAGAACCAAATCACAAAAATTCTCTGGTAACCAAAAGTTCCGCTGCAAAAAAAAAAAAACCGAATAATACAAGTTTTTGCCTCTGCCAAGTTTATTTAAACAAAACACGTTTTTTGCTAAAAGGCAACTTCTTCAGAATAGAATATACAGATTATTCACATTTTTTAAACTAATCAATCAGACTGTCCAAGTAGACTAATTAATATTAAAATGTCATCACATTCTGTAATTTACACTAAACTAAATATTACTTGTCACAATAAGATTATTACTATAAATTCCTGCTCACTTATATATGTGTTTTCAATACAGACACTGACAGAACCCACACTGTGAAAGTAGCAGACTCCAAATCAGACTTCAGACCAATGACAAGGGAAGTACCACAGGGTTCAGTCCTGGGTCCTCTCCTGTTTGGTATCTACTTCTCTGAAGTACAGACTAACACAGAAGGTCTTTGGCTAACTAAATTCACAGATGACTGCAAACAAGGAGTCATAATCGAAACTCCTAATGATGTGGACATCATAAAAAAGGACCTCACTGAGACAGATGTCTGGTGTCAAAGCCATGGTCTCAAGCTCAGTGCCAAAAAGTGCATTGCCATCCCCTTTGGTAAAAACTCTGTACCCATGAACTACCACATAGGCGGTAGTCTACTTAACACCGAAAGTATGATAAGAGACCTTGGGATACAGGTGGACAGTAGTCTCTCCTTTGATAATCACATCACCACAGTGGTCAGGAAATCCTTTTACATGGCATACCTCATCACAAATGGTTTCTCACCCAGAAGAAAAGAGGTCATTGCTCCCCCTACTCATCACTCATTAGACCCATTATAGAGTACAATGCCCATTTTGGTATGTACCTCACAAGACATCTACAACAACTGGAAAAGCCACAACAATACCTCACAAAGAGGATTACTGGCCTCAAACAGATGCCTTACGCAGACCGACTCAAAAAACTCCAGCTTTACTCCGTCGCATATCTCTGCCTAACATACAAAGCTATGTCAAACCCAGAGCTGTTGGACATGCTCCACTTAAAGAAATCCTAATCCCTTCAAGCTACACGCTCTACGGACCTAAACCTTGTCACCAAAATAAACAGAACATGCTGGAAGTTAGATTCCTGTCTGAGAGACTTTCCATACTCTGGAACAGACTACCTATGTCAAACACAGCTCCTCATTAGCCCTCTTCAAGAAAAATCTTGATGATTGGATGGGTAATAGGAAACTCACCCTGGGGATCACTTCTGTGGTTCTGCTTGACAGGGGCACAGGAAAATATTTTTTTGGTGGCGAAAGCCAGGGTATTTTTTTGGCTAGGCTTGTATAGGCCCTAGGGCCAATAGCCTAGTACCTACCTATGAACCTATGAACCTATATGGATCATCATCTCCTGATGCTATGCTTTCAAAATGAGCTATTCTCTGAGGTGATGCACAAATGAGTACAGTAGCATCTTGAACAAAAGTGAGGGCATCCTGAAGAGCAATGCCATTTTTTGCACAGTTTTGCAACACCAAGTCTAAGCAATGATTGTCACAGTGAACATTTAGAGCAAGTGGATTCTCTTTTCTAATTCTGATAGCAGTTCCATAAATGCATCCACTCATGGTGGCTGCTCCATCATATGCTTGTCCTCTTAGGTTTTTCACTGGTAAATTACACCTTAATAAAACATATTTCAATGAATTTGTGATGGATTCTGCATCTGTCTTTTCCATTTTATACATTCCAATAAAATTTTCTGGAATAGTGAACTCTGGAAGCGGCACCTATCGGACACATACAGTCATCTGTTCATGTTGACGTATGTCCCGAGATTCATCTGCAATTATGGAATAAAGGTTAGATTTGCACTTTATTTCATGTAATACATTCCATAGAAGCTGATGAGCCATGATCTCCATGATTTCATTCACAACATCAGAACTTTGATATTGTCCCTCCTGGACCCACTTCACCAGCTGTGGTACATGTTC